>NC_080379.1:76859462-77159462 GCF_014773155.1 Arachis stenosperma
AAAACATGCTTTTAGACCTTTAATTTGATGATTTCAATCTCCCTTTGATTCCACTAGATGCCTTGATATATTTGCTAGTGATTTCAGATTGAAAAGGCTAGGAGTGGATCAAAGGAGTGAAAAGGAAAGCATGCAAAGTGGAGAAATCATGAAAAGTCAAAGAAGTTGAACTCGCCCAAGGACGCGCACGCGCACCTGGCGCTTGCGCGCACCTGCGAATTGCTCCATGGACGCGTACGCGTGCTGTGCACGTACGCGTCGGTGTTGGTTTATGAACTTTTAATGAAAACGTGGCCAACGAATTTTGAAGGGTTGTGGGGCCCAATCCCAACCAACTTTGGCGCCAAAAGATGCTATTTAAAGCCAAGGATTGAAGAGAAAAGGGGATTCCAACTCATTAGTTCATTACACACACATTAGGATTAGTTTAGAGTTTGTTTCTAGAGAGAGAAGCTCTCTCTTCTCTCTAGAATTAGAATTAGGATTAGGTATTAGTTCTTAGATCTAGGTTTTAATCTTTGCTTTCTTCTACTTCTACATTTCAATTCTTTGTTGTTAGATTCATCTTCTTCTACTCTTTTGTTGTAATTTCCTTTATGTTGTTCTTACATTTTGTTGTAGATCTAGTATTGTTCCTTCTACATTCTTTCAATTCAATAAGAGGTAATTCATAATAATTGTTCTTCTTTGCTTTTCCATTGTTAATCTCTTGCCTTTGTAGTTAGATCTCTCTTTAATTCTTGCAATTTATGTTGTTTACTTTTATTGCACTCTATGTGTTTGTTAAAATGTCTCTTTTAGTTTTAGTGTAGATTTTGTTCCTCTTGGCCTAGGTAGAGTAATTAGTGACACTTGAGTTATCTAATTCCCTTGTTCATTGATAATTGGAGAGATTGCTAATTGGTTTGGAGTGCACTAAAGCTAGTCTTTCCTTGGGAGTTGGCTAGGACTTGTGGCTCAAGTCAATTCATCCACTTGACTTTCCTTTCTTTAGTAAGGGTTAACTAAGTGGGAGTAATGAACAATTATCATCACAATTGAGAAGGATAACTAGGATAGGACTTCTAATTTTCATACCTTGCCAAGAGCCTTTTATAGTTAGTTTACTTTCATTGCCATTTACTTTTCATGCCTCACATCAAAACCCCAAAATAACTCACAACCAATAACAAGACACTCTATTGTAATTCCTAGGGAGAACGACCCGAGGTTTGAATACTTCGGTTTATAAATTTAGGGGTTTGTTTTAGTGACAAACAACTTTTTGTATGAAAGGATTATTGCTTGGTTTAGAAACTATACTTCGACGAGATTTCATTTGTGAAATTCTAAACCGTCAAAAATCCGTTCGTCAAAATGGCGCCGTTGCCGGGGAAATTGCAATGGTGTTGTGTTATTGGTTATTGTATATATGTGAATATTGTGAATATGTTTGCTTTTTGCTTCTTTGTTAGTTTTTAGTTTGTTCTCTTTATTTGTTACTATTTTTTGTTTTTGCCCTCTCTTGCTATCATGAATTCTCATTTTGGCTATGAGTGTGATTACAAACTATGTTGTAGGTGATGAGAACTTCAATGAAGAGATGCATCAAGGGTGGGACAATCAAAGGTGGGAGGAGCCATATGCTTATGATCAATCCTCATGGCAACAACCTCCACCAATGCACTATGAAGAAGAGCCATTCTATGATGCATACCAATCCAATGGCTATGGTGAATCTCCTTGTGACTTTCAAGAACCACCACCATATGCCTATGAGTCATATCCTCAACATGAACCTCAACCACACTCTCAAGCCTATTTTCACCAAACACCTCCATATGACCATGATTCATATCCACTACACCAACCACCTTTTGAACCATATGAGCCCTACATGGAACCACAATTCCAAGATTACTACTCCCAAGAACCACCTCAATACACACCACCACTTTACCAAGAAGAACCACCTTCCTATAATGAACCCTTTCTCCAAGACAATGAATCCTCCTATCCACTCCAATCTTCAATGGATGAAATCCTTAGCCTTATACTTCAAGGGCAAGGAGAAATGCAAAGGGAGACACTAGAATTTATGGCTACTTTGACCAAGGTAGTAAGCAATTTAGTCTCCCAATATTTGAGTACTCAAGGCACTCCCATGGTTACATGTGGAGAATCAATTGAAAAACATAGCATGAAGGAGAGATTGGAAACTCCGGTGGAGAATGAGGAATGCTACTTTGTGTTATAACAATTGGAGGAACCTATGGTCATTGAAGAAAAGGAAGAAGTGGTTGAAGACTTAGGAGATGCGGACCCCCCTTGGGAACTTAGAATTGAAGAAAACCCCTCCAAGAAGATTGAATTTGATGTTGAGGAGGAAAGTACACAACCTCCAAAACAATTTTTGAATGAAGACTTGGAAGGAATGAAGCAAGAATTGAGTCCCCTTGGTGATGAAGATCATGCATCCAATTTTCTTGGTGGAAAATCCTTTAAATTTGAAGAACCTTCTCCCAATGAATTTGAAAGTGATGTGGAGGTAGATTTCTCTCGTCCTCCAATTTATGATTTGAGTGATGGAGAAGAGCTAGATGAAAATGATGAACAAAGGATTGAAAACGAAGAAGTTTATGAAGAGGTGGAAATTGACAAAGAAGCAAACAAGGGACTGGAGTTTACTAGCACATTGGAAATACCTCTCCCCAAGCCACCACCATCTATCTTTTCATTCAAGTGGGTAAATTCTTTATACTTAAGCTTTATTATCCCCCTTGAATATGGTTTGCTTGAGACGGATGGTCAACTAAGACATATTTGTGGCTTTAAGAGTAAAAAGGAGATGGTTAGTGGTTTGAAATATCATTCTAGGTTCATCATGGTTGCATACTCAAAGCTTAATTGTAAGAGTTGGTGTAGGACTAGATTGCTTGGGTCTAGAAGGATGTTTGGTCACTTTGTTGAGAATTCACCTTGCTCACCACCCACATGGATTAATGATAATCAACTTGGAGATGGGTGTGAAGACAAAATATGGGATCCGGGAACACATGATGATCAACATTGGGAGCCCATGGTTTGTGAAGAACTCCATCAAAGCTTGGAGATATTAATCTTGAATGATGGAGCTTATTGGAAGTCCAAGCATTGGTGGAAGTTCCAAGATGAGTACAAGCACAAGCCACCTTGAGAGAAGCTCCCCATAAGTCCAACTTAAGGACAATAAATAAAAGTGCTAGGTGGGAGACACCCCACCATGGTAACTTCTTTTCATTTTTTCTCTTTTAGTACATATTGGTAGAATTAGTTTAAATTCTTGTTTTGATTGTTTTAATGGGTCTAATTGGTAGTTTAGTATGTCAAATAAGGTTTTATGGTATTTTGGTAGCCGTTTGGAGGTTTAGAATGCTTAGATTGGTGCAAAAACAGAGAAAAAAATATTTTGAAAAAAACAGAGCACCATCCACGCGTACGCGCACTGCATGCGTACGCGTGCATTGAGCATTTTTGACCACCCACGCTAGCGCGCCGTGCGCGCGTGCGTGTCGGTTGAGAAGTTCCACTTTCCATGCATTAACCCGAGAGTTAGGCCTGCACGGTGCGAAAACTGGGCCTAAGGCATAACTTAATTCGCGCGTACGCACACCTGACGCGTACGCGCCCTTTTGGCAACTTGCGGTTTGACGCGCAAGCGCACTATGCGCGCGCGCGCCGTTAATGCCTTCTGCTCTCCTGGTACATTTTCCAGAGAGTTACGCCCATGCTACGCCAACGTTGTGCCTGTGGCACAACCCCAACCGCGCGCCCGCGTACATGACGCGTACACGCAACTCTCGGAATAAACCATCGACGCGGACGCACCATGTGCGCGTACGCGTCGCGTCCATTATACCACCATCCATTCCTTTTCTTCTCCTCTTTCCATTTCTTTCTTTCCCCTTTCTTCTTCCCTTCTTCTACCCTTATCCAAAACTTCAGAACACCATTGATAACCATTTATTTTAGTTAGTTAGTTAATTAGTTAGTCGGTTAGTTTGTTAGTTAGTTGTTAGTTTAGTTCTCATTTTATTTTCTCTCTTTTCATTACAAGTGTTGGATTCTTGACTTTGTTTACTATGCATTGCTTCCCCCTTATTGCCTAAATGCTAATTTAGCATTAATATTTTTAGATAATCTTTGTTGGATCCTATGATTGAGGTTATATTTTGCTACTTGGTCTTGAGTTTTTCATGCTTATCTTTTGAAAAATACCAAGTGATGAGAATTGCCTTCGAGCTTGTAACTCTTCTTGAATTACATGATTTGGCCACCGTGTGATTTGAGCCTTATTTTGTGATTAGGCAACCTCTTGATGGATGATGTTGTGCATTTACCTTAATGCATTGTACTTTATGATTATATGCATCCATATGTGTTTGGCTTGAATGCTTTCATGCTTCTTTAATGCTTGTTTTACCTTACAAGTTCACTTAAAGCATCTCAAGCATACTAGAATGAGTAAAGTGCATGCTTCTTTTGTGACATAACTTTTATGCTAATGTGTGTTCTAAACCGCGCAATTTAGAATTCACACACTTATTTGTCATTAATGTCACACTAATTCACTCACTCAATTCTAGTGATTTACCTCATTCCAACAATTATGCTTCCTTGCTTTTGTATTACCCTACCTTATGGTGTTATATTTTTGTTTTTCATAATGAATGCACCACAAGCAATAACGGAAGCAAGACTAAGAACACGTAGCAATCCGGAGAGTCGTCGTACCCCCTTGCTCATCTTTGAGTGCACCGAGGACGGTGCAAACTTTTAAGTGTGGGGAGGTCGTCCGACCGTTCGACGATTTTGGGTGACAAGTTTCTAATCCCAACACTTTTGCATTTCATTCTAGGATTTTAGGATTTTTACTTGCATTTTCTTATTTTTGCATATATATACACAATAAGCTTAGTCAAAATAATGAAATTTTTCCAGATTTCTATCTATAGGGCACCAATTGATTTGAGTGAAAAACTTTCATAGAACTTGCTTGAATTATATATATTGTGGATCATGTTTTTGAGCTAAGAACACAAGCAAGTGAGATTTGAGCCTATTGATGTGGTTACATTTTATAACCACTTATTTTCCATTCTTGTGTGCATTATTCTCTTTCTATGATTGCAATCTTTGATTTGTTTGATTCCTTATGTCCATTATTTTGTGTATTCATGCATTTATATGATTGAGGCCATCATTTCATTTAACTCACTTACCCAAATAGCCTTACCTTTTATATTCCTTTGTTAGCCAATTTGAGCCTACGATTAATCCACTTGTTCTTAATTTTAGCACATTACAAGCCTTAAAGCGAAAAAACAATAAATGTCCTTATTTGGATCTTTGATTAGCTTAGGCTAAGAGTGTGTGAGTATTATTCAAGTGTGGGAACCTTGGGACATTGGGTGAATAAAAGGGTAATTTTGTATTGTTATTGAAAATATTGGGAATTGGGTACATACTCACGTATTGATCAAATGTAAAACCTTATGCATTGAGATTCTTGTATATAGAAAAAAAAAATGAGAAAAACAAAAGAAAAAGAAAAAGAAAAAAAAATAATTTGGAAAAGAAAGAAAAAAAATATATAGAAAAAGAAAGAAAAAGAAGAAAAAAAAGAAAGAAATAAAAAGGGGACAAAATGCCCCAAAGCAACGTAAAGCAATAAAGATCAATGCATAAGTGTTGTGAAATGAAAAGGAAAGGCATGAGTATGTGAAAAAGTGAGAAATGGGTAGTTAGGTTAGCTTTGAATTTGTATAGGATGGCATAGGTTAGGTGAGAAGTCTAAGTTTATCAAAGATTCAAATTTTAAGCTCACTTGACCAAATATGCATCCTACCTTGACCCTAACCCCATTACAACCTATGAAAAGACCTCATGATATATGTATGCATGCATGAAATATTTGTTGATTGTTAGAAGAAAAACAAATCTTAGAAAGCATGATTAGGAGAGAATTGAGTGAATCAACCCTAAACACTTGAGCGAATAGAGTGCAAACACTACCGGTGAGGGTTTGATGCTCAATTACATGTTTCCACCTATGATCATCTTTTCATGCAAGTTTGTAAAAATATTTAATAACTCAATTCAATTGTGGAATAGACTTGTTAGTCCTTAGCCCTTGTGCATATATGCTTCTTGAGAATTGATTTATTTTGACCAAGCAATTTCATTCATTTAGATAGTTGCATGTAAGTAGATTGCATTTAGTTAGTTTCCATTGAATAAATGCCATACCCTTACTTCATTCTTGGTTTAAGCATGAGGACATGCTTGGTTTAAGTGTGGGGAGGTTGACAAACCCCGTTTTGACGGTTTATCTTGTATTGATTTTAAGAGATTTTATCACCTTTTACCCACATTTATTCAATGAAATAGCATGGTTTTATGATTGTCTCCTTATTTGTGCTTAGATGTGAAAACATGCTTTTAGACCTTTAATTTGATGATTTCAATCTCCCTTTGATTCCACTAGATGCCTTGATATGTTTGCTAGTGATTTCAGATTGAAAAGGCTAGGAATGGATCAAAGGAGTGAAAAGGAAAGCATGCAAAGTGGAGAAATCATGAAAAGTCAAAGAAGTTGAACTCGCCCAAGGACGCGCGCGCGCACCTGGCGCTTGCGCGCACCTGCGAATTGCTCCATGGACGCGTACGCGTGCTGTGCGCGTACGCGTCGGTGTTGGTTTATGAACTTTTAATGAAAACGTGGCCAACGAATTCTGAAGGGTTGTGGGGCCCAATCCCAACCAACTTTGGCGCCAAAAGATGCTATTTAAAGCCAAGGATTGAAGAGAAAAGGGGATTCCAACTCATTAGTTCATTACACACACATTAGGATTAGTTTAGAGTTAGTTTCTAGAGAGAGAAGCTCTCTCTTCTCTCTAGAATTAGAATTAGGATTAGGTATTAGTTCTTAGATCTAGGTTTTAATCTTTGCTTTCTTCTACTTCTACATTTTAATTCTTTGTTGTTAGATTCATCTTCTTCTACTCTTTTGTTGTAATTTCCTTTATGTTGTTCTTACATTTTGTTGTAGATCTAGTATTGTTCCTTCTACATTCTTTCAATTCAATAAGAGGTAATTCATAATAATTGTTCTTCTTTGCTTTTCCATTGTTAATCTCTTGCCTTTGTAGTTAGATCTCTCTTTAATTCTTGCAATTTATGTTGTTTACTTTTATTGCACTCTATGTGTTTGTTAAAATGTCTCTTTTAATTTTAGTGTAGATTTTGTTCCTCTTGGCCTAGGTAGAGTAATTAGTGACACTTGAGTTATCTAATTCCCTTGTTGATTGATAATTGGAGAGATTGCTAATTGGTTTGGAGTGCACTAAAGCTAGTCTTTCCTTGGGAGTTGGCTAGGACTTGTGGCTCAAGTCAATTCATCCACTTGACTTTCCTTTCTTTAGTAAGGGTTAACTAAGTGGGAGTAATGAACAATTATCATCACAATTGAGAAGGATAACTAGGATAGGACTTCTAATTTTCATACCTTGCCAAGAGCCTTTTATAGTTAGTTTACTTTCATTGCCATTTACTTTTCATGCCTCACATCAAAACCCCAAAATAACTCACAACCAATAACAAGACACTCTATTGTAATTCCTAGGGAGAACGACCCGAGGTTTGAATACTTCGGTTTATAAATTTAGGGGTTTGTTTTAGTGACAAACAACTTTTTGTATGAAAGGATTATTGCTTGGTTTAGAAACTATACTTCGACGAGATTTCATTTGTGAAATTCTAAACCGTCAAAAATCCGTTCGTCAAAATGGCGCCGTTGCCGGGGAAATTGCAATGGTGTTGTGTTATTGGTTATTGTATATATGTGAATATTGTGAATATGTTTGTTTTTTGCTTCTTTGTTAGTTTTTAGTTTGTTCTCTTTATTTGTTACTATTTTTTGTTTTTGCCCTCTCTTGCTATCATGAATTCTCATTTTGGCTATGAGTGTGATTACATACTATGTTGTAGGTGATGAGAACTTCAATGAAGAGATGCATCAAGGGTGGGACAATCAAAGGTGGGAGGAGCCATATGCTTATGATCAATCCTCATGGCAACAACCTCCACCAATGCACTATGAAGAAGAGCCATTCTATAATGCATACCAATCCAATGGCTATGGTGAATCTCCTTGTGACTTTCAAGAACCACCACCATATGCCTATGAGTCATATCCTCAACATGAACCTCAACCACACTCTCAAGCCTATTTTCACCAAACACCTCCATATGACCATGATTCATATCCACTACACCAACCACCTTTTGAACCATATGAGCCATACATGGAACCACAATTCCAAGATTACTACTCCCAAGAACCACCTCAATACACACCACCACTTTACCAAGAAGAACCACCTTCCTATAATGAACCCTTTCTCCAAGACAATGAATCCTCCTATCCACTCCAATCTTCAATGGATGAAATCCTTAGCCTTATACTTCAAGGGCAAGGAGAAATGCAAAGGGAGACACTAGAATTTATGGCTACTTTGACCAAGGTAGTAAGCAATTTAGTCTCCCAATATTTGAGTACTCAAGGCACTCCCATGGTTACATGTGGAGAATCAATTGAAAAACATAGCATGAAGGAGAGATTGGAAACTCCGGTGGAGAATGAGGAATGCTACTTTGTGTTAGAACAATTGGAGGAACCTATGGTCATTGAAGAAAAGGAAGAAGTGGTTGAAGACTTAGGAGATGCGGAACCCCCTTGGGAACTTAGAATTGAAGAAAACCCCTCCAAGAAGATTGAATTTGATGTTGAGGAGGAAAGTACACAACCTCCAAAACAATTTTTGAATGAAGACTTGGAAGGAATGAAGCAAGAATTGAGTCCCCTTGGTGATGAAGATCATGCATCCAATTTTCTTGGTGGAAAATCCTTTAAATTTGAAGAACCTTCTCCCAATGAATTTGAAAGTGATGTGGAGGTAGATTTCTCTCGTCCTCCAATTTATGATTTGAGTGATGGAGAAGAGCTAGATGAAAATGATGAACAAAGGATTGAAAACGAAGAAGTTTATGAAGAGGTGGAAATTGACAAAGAAGCAAACAAGGGACTGGAGTTTACTAGCACATTGGAAATACCTCTCCCCAAGCCACCACCATCTATCTTTTCATTCAAGTGGGTAAATTCTTTATACTTAAGCTTTATTATCCCCCTTGAATATGGTTTGCTTGAGACGGATGGTCAACTAAGACATATTTGTGGCTTTAAGAGTAAAAAGGAGATGGTTAGTGGTTTGAAATATCATTCTAGGTTCATCATGGTTGCATACTCAAAGCTTAATTGTAAGAGTTGGTGTAGGACTAGATTGCTTGGGTCTAGAAGGATGTTTGGTCACTTTGTTGAGAATTCACCTTGCTCACCACCCACATGGATTAATGATAATCAACTTGGAGATGGGTGTGAAGACAAAATATGGGATCCGGGAACACATGATGATCAACATTGGGAGCCCATGGTTTGTGAAGAACTCCATCAAAGCTTGGAGATATTAATCTTGAATGATGGAGCTTATTGGAAGTCCAAGCATTGGTGGAAGTTCCAAGATGAGTACAAGCACAAGCCACCTTGAGAGAAGCTCCCCATAAGTCCAACTTAAGGACAATAAATAAAAGTGCTAGGTGGGAGACACCCCACCATGGTAACTTTTTTTCATTTTTTCTCTTTTAGTACATATTGGTAGAATTAGTTTAAATTCTTGTTTTGATTGTTTTAATGGGTCTAATTGGTAGTTTAGTATGTCAAATAAGGTTTTATGGTATTTTGGTAGCCGTTTGGAGTTTTAGAATGCTTAGATTGGTGCAAAAACATAGAAAAAAATATTTTGAAAAAAACAGAGCACCATCCACGCGTACGCGCACTGCATGCGTACGCGTGCATTGAGCATTTTTGACCACCCACGCTAGCGCGCCGTGTGCGCGTGCGCGTCGGTTGAGAAGTTCCACTTTCCATGCATTAACCCGAGAGTTAGGCCTGCACGGTGCGAAAACTGGGCCTAAGGCATAACTCAATTCGCGCGTACGCACACCTGACGCGTACGCGCCCTTTTGGCAACTTGCGGTTTGACGCGCAAGCGCACTATGCGCGCGCGCGCCGTTAATGCCTTCTGCTCTCCTGGTACATTTTCCAGAGAGTTACGCCCATGCTACGCCAACGTTGTGCCTGTGGCACAACCCCAACCGCGCGCCCGCGTACATGACGCGTACGCGCAACTCTCGGAATAAACCATCGACGCGGACGCACCATGTGCGCGTACGCGTCGCGTCCATTATACCACCATCCATTCCTTTTCTTCTCCTCTTTCCATTTCTTTCTTTCCCCTTTCTTCTTCCCTTCTTCTACCCTCATCCAAAACTTCCGAACACCATTGATAACCATTTATTTTAGTTAGTTAGTTAATTAGTTAGTCGGTTAGTTTGTTAGTTAGTTGTTAGTTTAGTTCTCATTTTATTTTCTCTCTTTTCATTACAAGTGTTGGATTCTTGACTTTGTTTACTATGCATTGCTTCCCCCTTATTGCCTAAATGGTAATTTAGCATTAATGTTTTTAGATAATCTTTGTTGGATCCTATGATTGAGGTTATATTTTGCTACTTGGTCTTGAGTTTTTCATGCTTATCTTTTGAAAAATACCAAGTGATGAGAATTGCCTTCGAGCTTGTAACTCTTCTTGAATTACATGATTTGGCCACCGTGTGATTTGAGCCTTATTTTGTGATTAGGCAACCTCTTGATGGATGATGTTGTGCATTTACCTTAATGCATTGTACTTTATGATTATATGCATCCATATGTGTTTGGCTTGAATGCTTTCATGCTTCTTTAATGCTTGTTTTACCTTACAAGTTCACTTAAAGCATCTCAAGCATACTAGAATGAGTAAAGTGCATGCTTCTTTTGTGACATAACTTTTATGCTAATGTGTGTTCAAAACCGCGCAATTTAGAATTCACACACTTATTTGTCATTAATGTCACACTAATTCACTCACTCAATTCTAGTGATTTACCTCATTCCAACAATTATGCTTCCTTGCTTTTGTATTACCCTACCTTATGGTGTTATATTTTTGTTTTTCATAATGAATGCACCACAAGCAATAACGGAAGCAAGACTAAGAACACGTAGCAATCTGGAGAGTCGTCGTACCCCCTTGCTCATCTTTGAGTGCACCGAGGACGGTGCAAACTTTTAAGTGTGGGGAGGTCGTCCGACCGTTCGACGATTTTGGGTGACAAGTTTCTAATCCCAACACTTTTGCATTTCATTCTAGGATTTTAGGATTTTTACTTGCATTTTCTTATTTTTGCATATATATACACAATAAGCTTAGTCAAAATAATGAAATTTTTCAAGATTTCTATCTATAGGGCACCAATTGATTTGAGTGAAAAACTTTCATAGAACTTGCTTGAATTATATATATTGTGGATCATGTTTTTGAGCTAAGAACACAAGCAAGTGAGATTTGAGCCTATTGATGTGGTTACATTTTATAACCACTTATTTTCCATTCTTGTGTGCATTATTCTCTTTCTATGATTGCAATCTTTGATTTGTTTGATTCCTTATGTCCATTATTTTGTGTATTCATGCATTTATATGATTGAGGCCATCATTTCATTTAACTCACTTACCCAAATAGCCTTACCTTTTATATTCCTTTGTTAGCCAATTTGAGCCTACGATTAATCCACTTGTTCTTAATTTTAGCACATTACAAGCCTTAAAGCGAAAAAACAATAAATGTCCTTATTTGGATCTTTGATTAGCTTAGGCTAAGAGTGTGTGAGTATCATTCAAGTGTGGGAACCTTGGGACATTGGGTGAATAAAAGGGTAATTTTGTATTGTTATTGAAAATATTGGGAATTGGGTACATACTCACGTATTGATCAAATGTAAAACCTTATGCATTGAGATTCTTGTATATAGAAAAAAAAATGAGAAAAACAAAAGAAAAAGAAAAAGAAAAAAATAATATGGAAAAGAAAGAAAAAAAATATATAGAAAAAGAAAGAAAAAGAAGAAAAAAAAGAAAGAAATAAAAAGGGGACAAAATGTCCCAAAGCAACGTAAAGCAATAAAGATCAATGCATAAGTGTTGTGAAATGAAAAGGAAAGGCATGAGTATGTGAAAAAGTGAGAAATGGGTAGTTAGGTTAGCTTTGAATTTGTATAGGATGGCATAGGTTAGGTGAGAAGTCTAAGTTTATCAAAGATTCAAATTTTAAGCTCACTTGACCAAATATGCATCCTACCTTGACCCTAACCCCATTACAACCTATGAAAAGACCTCATGATATATGTATGCATGCATGAAATATTTGTTGATTGTTAGAAGAAAAACAAATCTTAGAAAGCATGATTAGGAGAGAATTGAGTGAATCAACCCTAAACACTTGAGCGAATAGAGTGCAAACACTACCGGTGAGGGTTTGATGCTCAATTACATGTTTCCACCTATGATCATCTTTTCATGCAAGTTTGTAAAAATATTTAATAACTCAATTCAATTGTGGAATAGACTTGTTAGTCCTTAGCCCTTGTGCATATATGCTTCTTGAGAATTGATTTATTTTGACCAAGCAATTTCATTCATTTAGATAGTTGCATGTAAGTAGATTGCATTTAGTTAGTTTCCATTGAATAAATGCCATACCCTTACTTCATTCTTGGTTTAAGCATGAGGACATGCTTGGTTTAAGTGTGGGGAGGTTGACAAACCCCGTTTTGACGGTTTATCTTGTATTAATTTTAAGAGATTTTATCACCTTTTACCCACATTTATTCAATGAAATAGCATGGTTTTATGATTGTCTCCTTATTTGTGCTTAGATGTGAAAACATGCTTTTAGACCTTTAATTTGATGATTTCAATCTCCCTTTGATTCCACTAGATGCCTTGATATGTTTGCTAGTGATTTCAGATTGAAAAGGCTAGGAATGGATCAAAGGAGTGAAAAGGAAAGCATGCAAAGTGGAGAAATCATGAAAAGTCAAAGAAGTTGAACTCGCCCAAGGACGCGCGTGCGCACCTGGCGCTTGCGCGCACCTGCGAATTGCTCCATGGACGCGTACGCGTCGGTGTTGGTTTATGAACTTTTAATGAAAACGTGGCCAACGAATTCTGAAGGGTTGTGGGGCCCAATCCCAACCAACTTTGGCGCCAAAAGATGCTATTTAAAGCCAAGGATTGAAGAGAAAAGGGGATTCCAACTCATTAGTTCATTACACACACATTAGGATTAGTTTAGAGTTAGTTTCTAGAGAGAGAAGCTCTCTCTTCTCTCTAGAATTAGAATTAGGATTAGGTATTAGTTCTTAGATCTAGGTTTTAATCTTTGCTTTCTTCTACTTCTACATTTCAATTCTTTGTTGTTAGATTCATCTTCTTCTACTCTTTTGTTGTAATTTCCTTTATGTTGTTCTTACATTTTGTTGTAGATCTAGTATTGTTCCTTCTACATTCTTTCAATTCAATAAGAGGTAATTCATAATAATTGTTCTTCTTTGCTTTTCCATTGTTAATCTCTTGCCTTTGTAGTTAGATCTCTCTTTAATTCTTGCAATTTATGTTGTTTACTTTTATTGCACTCTATGTGTTTGTTAAAATGTCTCTTTTAGTTTTAGTGTAGATTTTGTTCCTCTTGGCCTAGGTAGAGTAATTAGTGACACTTGAGTTATCTAATTCCCTTGTTGATTGATAATTGGAGAGATTGCTAATTGGTTTGGAGTGCACTAAAGCTAGTCTTTCCTTGGGAGTTGGCTAGGACTTGTGGCTCAAGTCAATTCATCCACTTGACTTTCCTTTCTTTAGTAAGGGTTAACTAAGTTGGAGTAATGAACAATTATCATCACAATTGAGAAGGATAACTAGGATAGGACTTCTAATTTTCATACCTTGCCAAGAGCCTTTTATAGTTAGTTTACTTTCATTGCCATTTACTTTTCATGCCTCACATCAAAACCCCAAAATAACTCACAACCAATAACAAGACACTCTATTGTAATTCCTAGGGAGAACGACCCGAGGTTTGAATACTTCGGTTTATAAATTTAGGGGTTTGTTTTAGTGACAAACAACTTTTTGTATGAAAGGATTATTGCTTGGTTTAGAAACTATACTTCGACGAGATTTCATTTGTGAAATTCTAAACCGTCAAAAATCCGTTCGTCAAAATGGCGCAGTTGCCGAGGAAATTGCAATGGTGTTGTGTTATTGGTTATTGTATATATGTGAATATTGTGAATATGTTTGCTTTTTGCTTCTTTGTTAGTTTTTAGTTTGTTCTCTTTATTTGTTACTATTTTTTGTTTTTGCCCTCTCTTGCTATCATGAATTCTCATTTTGGCTATGAGTGTGATTACAACTATGTTGTAGGTGATGAGAACTTCAATGAAGAGATGCATCAAGGGTGGGACAATCAAAGGTGGGAGGAGCCATATGCTTATGATCAATCCTCATGGCAACAACCTCCACCAATGCACTATGAAGAAGAGCCATTCTATGATGCATACCAATCCAATGGCTATGGTGAATCTCCTTGTGACTTTCAAGAACCACCACCATATGCCTATGAGTCATATCCTCAACATGAACCTCAACCACACTCTCAAGCCTATTTTCACCAAACACCTCCATATGACCATGATTCATATCCACTACACCAACCACCTTTTGAACCATATGAGCCATACATGGAACTACAATTCCAAGATTACTACTCCCAAGAACCACCTCAATACACACCACCACTTTACCAAGAAGAACCACCTTCCTATAATGAACCCTTTCTCCAAGACAATGAATCCTCCTATCCACTCCAATCTTCAATGGATGAAATCCTTAGCCTTATACTTCAAGGGCAAGGAGAAATGCAAAGGGAGACACTAGAATTTATGGCTACTTTGACCAAGGTAGTAAGCAATTTAGTCTCCCAATATTTGAGTACTCAAGGCACTCACATGGTTACATGTGGAGAATTAATTGAAAAACATAGCATGAAGGAGAGATTGGAAACTCCGGTGGAGAATGAGGAATGCTACTTTGTGTTAGAACAATTGGAGGAACCTATGGTCATTGAAGAAAAGGAAGAAGTGGTTGAAGACTTAGGAGATGCGGAACCCCCTTGGGAACTTAGAATTGAAGAAAACCCCTCCAAGAAGATTGAATTTGATGTTGAGGAGGAAAGTACACAACCTCCAAAACAATTTTTGAATGAAGACTTGGAAGGAATGAAGCAAAAATTGAGTCCCCTTGGTGATGAAGATCATGCATCCAATTTTCTTGGTGGAAAATCCTTTAAATTTGAAGAACCTTCTCCCAATGAATTTGAAAGTGATGTGGAGGTAGATTTCTCTCGTCCTCCAATTTATGATTTGAGTGATGGAGAAGAGCTAGATGAAAATGATGAACAAAGGATTGAAAACGAAGAAGTTTATGAAGAGGTGGAAATTGACAAAGAAGCAAACAAGGGAGTGGAGTTTACTAGCACATTGGAAATACCTCTCCCCAAGCCACCACCATCTATCTTTTCATTCAAGTGGGTAAATTCTTTATACTTAAGCTTTATTATCCCCCTTGAATATGGTTTGCTTGAGACGGATGGTCAACTAAGACATATTTGTGGCTTTAAGAGTAAAAAGGAGATGGTTAGTGGTTTGAAATATCATTCTAGGTTCATCATGGTTGCATACTCAAAGCTTAATTGTAAGAGTTGGTGTAGGACTAGATTGCTTGGGTCTAGAAGGATGTTTGGTCACTTTGTTGAGAATTCACCTTGCTCACCACCCACATGGATTAATGATAATCAACTTGGAGATGGGTGTGAAGACAAAATATGGGATCCGGGAACACATGATGATCAACATTGGGAGCCCATGGTTTGTGAAGAACTCCATCAAAGCTTGGAGATATTAATCTTGAATGATGGAGCTTATTGGAAGTCCAAGCATTGGTGGAAGTTCCAAGATGAGTACAAGCACAAGCCACCTTGAGAGAAGCTCCCCATAAGTCCAACTTAAGGACAATAAATAAAAGTGCTAGGTGGGAGACACCCCACCATGGTAACTTCTTTTCATTTTTTCTCTTTTAGTACATATTGGTAGAATTAGTTTAAATTCTTGTTTTGATTGTTTTAATGGGTCTAATTGGTAGTTTAGTATGTCAAATAAGGTTTTATGGTATTTTGGTAGCCGTTTGGAGGTTTAGAATGCTTAGATTGGTGCAAAAACATAGAAAAAAATATTTTGAAAAAAACAGAGCACCATCCACGCGTACGCGCACTGCATGCGTACGCGTGCATTGAGCATTTTTGACCACCCACGCTAGCGCGCCGTGCGCGCGTGCGCGTCGGTTGAGAAGTTCCACTTTCCATGCATTAACCCGAGAGTTAGGCCTGCACGGTGCGAAAACTGGGCCTAAGGCATAACTCAATTCGCGCGTACGCACACCTGACGCGTACGCGCCCTTTTGGCAACTTGCGGTTTGACGCGCAAGCACACTATGCGCGCGCGCGCCGTTAATGCCTTCTGCTCTCCTGGTACATTTTCCAGAGAGTTACGCCCATGCTACGCCAACGTTGTGCCTGTGGCACAACCCCAACCGCGCGCCCGCGTACATGACGCGTACGCGCAACTCTCGGAATAAACCATCGACGCGGACGCACCATGTGCGCGTACGCGTCGCGTCCATTATACCACCATCCATTCCTTTTCTTCTCCTCTTTCCATTTCTTTCTTTCCCCTTTCTTCTTCCCTTCTTCTACCCTCATCCAAAACTTCCGAACACCATTGATAACCATTTATTTTAGTTAGTTAGTTAATTAGTTAGTCGGTTAGTTTGTTAGTTAGTTGTTAGTTTAGTTCTCATTTTATTTTCTCTCTTTTCATTACAAGTGTTGGATTCTTGACTTTGTTAACTATGCATTGCTTCCCCCTTATTGCCTAAATGCTAATTTAGCATTAATGTTTTTAGATAATCTTTGTTGGATCCTATGATTGAGGTTATATTTTACTACTTGGTCTTGAGTTTTTCATGCTTATCTTTTGAAAAATACCAAGTGATGAGAATTGCCTTCGAGCTTGTAACGCTTCTTGAATTACATGATTTGGCCACCGTGTGATTTGAGCCTTATTTTGTGATTAGGCAACCTCTTGATGGATGATGTTGTGCATTTACCTTAATGCATTGTACTTTATGATTATATGCATCCATATGTGTTTGGCTTGAATGCTTTCATGCTTCTTTAATGCTTGTTTTACCTTACAAGTTCACTTAAAGCATCTCAAGCATACTAGAATGAGTAAAGTGCATGCTTCTTTTGTGACATAACTTTTATGCTAATGTGTGTTCTAAACCGCGCAATTTAGAATTCACACACTTATTTGTCATTAATGTCACACTAATTCACTCACTCAATTCTAGTGATTTACCTCATTCCAACAATTATGCTTCCTTGCTTTTGTATTACCCTACCTTATGGTGTTATATTTTTGTTTTTCATAATGAATGCACCACAAGCAATAACGGAAGCAAGACTAAGAACACGTAGCAATCCGGAGAGTCGTCGTACCCCCTTGCTCATCTTTGAGTGCACCGAGGACGGTGCAAACTTTTAAGTGTGGGGAGGTCGTCCGACCGTTCGACGATTTTGGGTGACAAGTTTCTAATCCCAACACTTTTGCATTTCATTCTAGGATTTTAGGATTTTTACTTGCATTTTCTTATTTTTGCATATATATACACAATAAGCTTAGTCAAAATAATGAAATTTTTCAAGATTTCTATCTATAGGGCACCAATTGATTTGAGTGAAAAACTTTCATAGAACTTGCTTGAATTATATATATTGTGGATCATGTTTTTGAGCTAAGAACACAAGCAAGTGAGATTTGAGCCTATTGATGTGGTTACATTTTATAACCACTTATTTTCCATTCTTGTGTGCATTATTCTCTTTCTATGATTGCAATCTTTGATTTGTTTGATTCCTTATGTCCATTATTTTGTGTATTCATGCATTTATATGATTGAGGCCATCATTTCATTTAACTCACTTACCCAAATAGCCTTACCTTTTATATTCCTTTGTTAGCCAATTTGAGCCTACGATTAATCCACTTGTTCTTAATTTTAGCACATTACAAGCCTTAAAGCGAAAAAACAATAAATGTCCTTATTTGGATCTTTGATTAGCTTAGGCTAAGAGTGTGTGAGTATCATTCAAGTGTGGGAACCTTGGGACATTGGGTGAATAAAAGGGTAATTTTGTATTGTTATTGAAAATATTGGGAATTAGGTACATACTCACGTATTGATCAAATGTAAAACCTTATGCATTGAGATTCTTGTATATAGAAAAAAAAATGAGAAAAACAAAAGAAAAAGAAAAAGAAAAAAAATAATATGGAAAAGAAAGAAAAAAAATATATAGAAAAAGAAAGAAAAAGAAGAAAAAAAAGAATGAAATAAAAAGGGGACAAAATGCCCCAAAGCAACGTAAAGCAATAAAGATCAATGCATAAGTGTTGTGAAATGAAAAGGAAAGGCATGAGTATGTGAAAAAGTGAGAAATGGGTAGTTAGGTTAGCTTTGAATTTGTATAGGATGGCATAGGTTAGGTGAGAAGTCTAAGTTTATCAAAGATTCAAATTTTAAGCTCACTTGACCAAATATGCATCCTACCTTGACCCTAACCCCATTACAACCTATGAAAAGACCTCATGATATATGTATGCATGCATGAAATATTTGTTGATTGTTAGAAGAAAAACAAATCTTAGAAAGCATGATTAGGAGAGAATTGAGTGAATCAACCCTAAACACTTGAGCGAATAGAGTGCAAACACTACCGGTGAGGGTTTGATGCTCAATTACATGTTTCCACCTATGATCATCTTTTCATGCAAGTTTGTAAAAATATTTAATAACTCAATTCAATTGTGGAATAGACTTGTTAGTCCTTAGCCCTTGTGCATATATGCTTCTTGAGAATTGATTTATTTTGACCAAGCAATTTCATTCATTTAGATAGTTGCATGTAAGTAGATTGCATTTAGTTAGTTTCCATTGAATAAATGCCATACCCTTACTTCATTCTTGGTTTAAGCATGAGGACATGCTTGGTTTAAGTGTGAGGAGGTTGACAAACCCCGTTTTGACGGTTTATCTTGTATTGATTTTAAGAGATTTTATCACCTTTTACCCACATTTATTCAATGAAATAGCATGGTTTTATGATTGTCTCCTTATTTGTGCTTAGATGTGAAAACATGCTTTTAGACCTTTAATTTGATGATTTCAATCTCCCTTTGATTCCACTAGATGCCTTGATAAGTTTGCTAGTGATTTCAGATTGAAAAGGCTAGGAATGGATCAAAGGAGTGAAAAGGAAAGCATGCAAAGTGGAGAAATCATGAAAAGTCAAAGAAGTTGAACTCGCCCAAGGACGCGCGCGCGCACCTGGCGCTTGCGCGCACTTGGCGCTTGCGCGCACCTGCGAATTGCTCCATGGACGCGTACGCGTGCTGTGCGCGTACGCGTCGGTGTTGGTTTATGAACTTTTAATGAAAACGTGGCCAACGAATTCTGAAGGGTTGTGGGGCCCAATCCCAACCAACTTTGGCGCCAAAAGATGCTATTTAAAGCCAAGGATTGAAGAGAAAAGGGGATTCCAACTCATTAGTTCATTACACACACATTAGGATTAGTTTAGAGTTAGTTTCTAGAGAGAGAAGCTCTCTCTTCTCTCTAGAATTAGAATTAGGATTAGGTATTAGTTCTTAGATCTAGGTTTTAATCTTTGCTTTCTTCTACTTCTACATTTCAATTCTTTGTTGTTAGATTCATCTTCTTCTACTCTTTTGTTGTAATTTCCTTTATGTTGTTCTTACATTTTGTTGTAGATCTAGTATTGTTCCTTCTACATTCTTTCAATTCAATAAGAGGTAATTCATAATAATTGTTCTTCTTTGCTTTTCCATTGTTAATCTCTTGCCTTTGTAGTTAGATCTCTCTTTAATTCTTGCAATTTATGTTGTTTACTTTTATTGCACTCTATGTGTTTGTTAAAATGTCTCTTTTAGTTTTAGTGTAGATTTTGTTCCTCTTGGCCTAGGTAGAGCAATTAGTGACACTTGAGTTATCTAATTCCCTTGTTGATTGATAATTGGAGAGATTGCTAATTGGTTTGGAGTGCACTAAAGCTAGTCTTTCCTTGGGAGTTGGCTAGGACTTGTGGCTCAAGTCAATTCATCCACTTGACTTTCCTTTCTTTAGTAAGGGTTAACTAAGTGGGAGTAATGAACAATTATCATCACAATTGAGAAGGATAACTAGGATAGGACTTCTAATTTTCATACCTTGCCAAGAGCCTTTTATAGTTAGTTTACTTTCATTGCCATTTACTTTTCATGCCTCACATCAAAACCCCAAAATAACTCACAACCAATAACAAGACACTCTATTGTAATTCCTAGGGAGAACGACCCGAGGTTTGAATACTTCGGTTTATAAATCTAGGGGTTTGTTTTAGTGACAAACAACTTTTTGTATGAAAGGATTATTGCTTGGTTTAGAAACTATACTTCGACGAGATTTCATTTGTGAAATTCTAAACCGTCAAAAATCCGTTCGTCAAAATGGCGCCGTTGCTGGGGAAATTGCAATGGTGTTGTGTTATTGGTTATTGTATATATGTGAATATTGTGAATATGTTTGCTTTTTGCTTCTTTGTTAGTTTTTAGTTTGTTCTCTTTATTTGTTACTATTTTTTGTTTTTGCCCTCTCTTGCTATCATGAATTCTCATTTTGGCTATGAGTGTGATTACAACTATGTTGTAGGTGATGAGAACTTCAATGAAGAGATGCATCAAGGGTGGGACAATCAAAGGTGGGAGGAGCCATATGCTTATGATCAATCCTCATGGCAACAACCTCCACCAATGCACTATGAAGAAGAGCCATTCTATGATGCATACCAATCCAATGGCTATGGTGAATCTCCTTGTGACTTTCAAGAACCACCACCATATGCCTATGAGTCATATCCTCAACATGAACCTCAACCACACTCTCAAGCCTATTTTCACCAAACACCTCCATATGACCATGATTCATATCCACTACACCAACCACCTTTTGAACCATATGAGCCATACATGGAACCACAATTCCAAGATTACTACTCCCAAGAACCACCTCAATACACACCACCACTTTACCAAGAAGAACCACCTTCCTATAATGAACCCTTTCTCCAAGACAATGAATCCTCCTATCCACTCCAATCTTCAATGGATGAAATCCTTAGCCTTATACTTCAAGGGCAAGGAGAAATGCAAAGGGAGACACTAGAATTTATGGCTACTTTGACCAAGGTAGTAAGCAATTTAGTCTCCCAATATTTGAGTACTCAAGGCACTCCCATGGTTACATGTGGAGAATCAATTGAAAAACATAGCATGAAGGAGAGATTGGAAACTCCGGTGGAGAATGAGGAATGCTACTTTGTGTTAGAACAATTGGAGGAACCTATGGTCATTGAAGAAAAGGAAGAAGTGGTTGAAGACTTAGGAGATGCGGACCCCCTTGGGAACTTAGAATTGAAGAAAACCCCTCCAAGAAGATTGAATTTGATGTTGAGGAGGAAAGTACACAACCTCCAAAACAATTTTTGAATGAAGACTTGGAAGGAATGAAGCAAGAATTGAGTCCCCTTGGGGATGAAGATCATGCATCCAATTTTCTTGGTGGAAAATCCTTTAAATTTGAAGAACCTTCTCCCAATGAATTTGAAAGTGATGTGGAGGTAGATTTCTCTCGTCCTCCAATTTATGATTTGAGTGATGGAGAAGAGCTAGATGAAAATGATGAACAAAGGATTGAAAACGAAGAAGTTTATGAAGAGGTGAAAATTGACAAAGAAGCAAACAAGGGAGTGGAGTTTACTAGCACATTGGAAATACCTCTCCCCAAGCCACCACCATCTATCTTTTCATTCAAGTGGGTAAATTCTTTATACTTAAGCTTTATTATCCCCCTTGAATATGGTTTGCTTGAGACGGATGGTCAACTAAGACATATTTGTGGCTTTAAGAGTAAAAAGGAGATGGTTAGTGGTTTGAAATATCATTCTAGGTTCATCATGGTTGCATACTCAAAGCTTAATTGTAAGAGTTGGTGTAGGACTAGATTGCTTGGGTCTAGAAGGATGTTTGGTCACTTTGTTGAGAATTTACCTTGCTCACCACCCACATGGATTAATGATAATCAACTTGGAGATGGGTGTGAAGACAAAATATGGGATCCGGGAACACATGATGATCAACATTGGGAGCCCATGGTTTGTGAAGAACTCCATCAAAGCTTGGAGATATTAATCTTGAATGATGGAGCTTATTGGAAGTCCAAGCATTGGTGGAAGTTCCAAGATGAGTACAAGCACAAGCCACCTTGAGAGAAGCTCCCCATAAGTCCAACTTAAGGACAATAAATAAAAGTGCTAGGTGGGAGACACCCCACCATGGTAACTTCTTTTCATTTTTTCTCTTTTAGTACATATTGGTAGAATTAGTTTAAATTCTTGTTTTGATTGTTTTAATGGGTCTAATTGGTAGTTTAGTATGTCAAATAAGGTTTTATGGTATTTTGGTAGCCGTTTGGAGGTTTAAAATGCTTAGATTGGTGCAAAAACATAGAAAAAAATATTTTGAAAAAAACAGAGCACCATCCACGCGTACGCGCACTGCATGCGTACGCGTGCATTGAGCATTTTTGACCACCCACGCTAGCGCGCCGTGCGCGCGTGCGCGTCGGTTGAGAAGTTCCATTTTCCATGCATTAACCCGAGAGTTAGGCCTGCACGGTGCGAAAACTGGGCCTAAGGCATAACTCAATTCGCGCGTACGCACACCTGACGCGTACGCGCCCTTTTGGCAACTTGCGGTTTGACGCGCAAGCGCACTATGCGCGCGCGCGCCGTTAATGCCTTCTGCTCTCCTGGTACATTTTCCAGAGAGTTACGCCCATGCTACGCCAACGTTGTGCCTGTGGCACAACCCCAACCGCGCGCCCGCGTACATGACACGTACGCGCAACTCTCGGAATAAACCATCGACGCGGACGCACCATGTGCGCGTACGCGTCGCGTCCATTATACCACCATCCATTCCTTTTCTTCTCCTCTTTCCATTTCTTTCTTTCCCCTTTCTTCTTCCCTTCTTCTACCCTCATCCAAAACTTCCGAACACCATTGATAACCATTTATTTTAGTTAGTTAGTTAATTAGTTAGTCGGTTAGTTTGTTAGTTAGTTGTTAGTTTAGTTCTCATTTTATTTTCTCTCTTTTCATTACAAGTGTTGAATTCTTGACTTTGTTTACTATGCATTGCTTCCCCCTTATTGCCTAAATGCTAATTTAGCATTAATGTTTTTAGATAATCTTTGTTGGATCCTATGATTGAGGTTATATTTTGCTACTTGGTCTTGAGTTTTTCATGCTTATCTTTTGAAAAATACCAAGTGATGAGAATTGCCTTCGAGCTTGTAACTCTTCTTGAATTACATGATTTGGCCACCGTGTGATTTGAGCCTTATTTTGTGATTAGGCAACCTCTTGATGGATGATGTTGTGCATTTACCTTAATGCATTGTACTTTATGATTATATGCATCCATATGTGTTTGGCTTGAATGCTTTCATGCTTCTTTAATGCTTGTTTTACCTTACAAGTTCACTTAAAGCATCTCAAGCATACTAGAATGAGTAAAGTGCATGCTTCTTTTGTGACATAACTTTTATGCTAATGTGTGTTCTAAACCGCGCAATTTAGAATTCACACACTTATTTGTCATTAATGTCACACTAATTCACTCACTCAATTCTAGTGATTTACCTCATTCCAACAATTATGCTTCCTTGCTTTTGTATTACCCTACCTTATGGTGTTATATTTTTGTTTTTCATAATGAATGCACCACAAGCAATAACGGAAGCAAGACTAAGAACACGTAGCAATCCGGAGAGTCGTCGTACCCCCTTGCTCATCTTTGAGTGCACCGAGGACGGTGCAAACTTTTAAGTGTGGGGAGGTCGTCCGACCGTTCGACGATTTTGGGTGACAAGTTTCTAATCCCAACACTTTTGCATTTCATTCTAGGATTTTAGGATTTTTACTTGCATTTTCTTATTTTTGCATATATATACACAATAAGCTTAGTCAAAATAATGAAATTTTTCAAGATTTCTATCTATAGGGCACCAATTGATTTGAGTGAAAAACTTTCATAGAACTTGCTTGAATTATATATATTGTGGATCATGTTTTTGAGCTAAGAACACAAGCAAGTGAGATTTGAGCCTATTGATGTGGTTACATATTATAACCACTTATTTTCCATTCTTGTGTGCATTATTCTCTTTCTATGATTGCAATCTTTGATTTGTTTGATTCCTTATGTCCATTATTTTGTGTATTCATGCATTTATATGATTGAGGCCATCATTTCATTTAACTCACTTACCCAAATAGCCTTACCTTTTATATTCCTTTGTTAGCCAATTTGAGCCTACGATTAATCCACTTGTTCTTAATTTTATCACATTACAAGCCTTAAAGCGAAAAAATAATAAATGTCCTTATTTGGATCTTTGATTAGCTTAGGCTAAGAGTGTGTGAGTATCATTCAAGTGTGGAAACCTTGGGACATTGGGTGAATAAAAGGGTAATTTTGTATTGTTATTGAAAATATTGGGAATTGGGTACATACTCACGTATTGATCAAATGTAAAACCTTATGCATTGAGATTCTTGTATATAGAAAAAAAAATGAGAAAAACAAAAGAAAAAGAAAAAGAAAAAAAATAATATGGAAAAGAAAGAAAAAAAATATATAGAAAAAGAAAGAAAAAGAAGAAAAAAAAGAAAGAAATAAAAAGGGGACAAAATGCCCCAAAGAAACGTAAAGCAATAAAGATCAATGCATAAGTGTTGTGAAATAAAAAGGAAAGGCATGAGTATGTGAAAAAGTGAGAAATGGGTAGTTAGGTTAGCTTTGAATTTGTATAGGATGGCATAGGTTAGGTGAGAAGTCTAAGTTTATCAAAGATTCAAATTTTAAGCTCACTTGACCAAATATGCATCCTACCTTGACCCTAACCCCATTACAACCTATGAAAAGACCTCATGATATATGTATGCATGCATGAAATATTTGTTGATTGTTAGAAGAAAAACAAATCTTAGAAAGCATGATTAGGAGAGAATTGAGTGAATCAACCCTAAACACTTCAGCGAATAGAGTGCAAACACTACCGGTGAGGGTTTGATGCTCAATTACATGTTTCCACCTATGATCATCTTTTCATGCAAGTTTGTAAAAATATTTAATAACTCAATTCAATTGTGGAATAGACTTGTTAGTCCTTAGCCCTTGTGCATATATGCTTCTTGAGAATTGATTTATTTTGACCAAGCAATTTCATTCATTTAGATAGTTGCATGTAAGTAGATTGCATTTAGTTAGTTTCCATTGAATAAATGCCATACCCTTACTTCATTCTTGGTTTAAGCATGAGGACATGCTTGGTTTAAGTGTGGGGAGGTTGACAAACCCCGTTTTGACGGTTTATCTTGTATTGATTTTAAGAGATTTTATCACCTTTTACCCACATTTATTCAATGAAATAGCATGGTTTTATGATTGTCTCCTTATTTGTGCTTAGATGTGAAAACATGCTTTTAGACCTTTAATTTGATGATTTCAATCTCCCTTTGATTCCACTAGATGCCTTGATATGTTTGCTAGTGATTTCAGATTGAAAAGGCTAGGAATGGATCAAAGGAGTTAAAAGGAAAGCATGCAAAGTGGAGAAATCATGAAAAGTCAAAGAAGTTGAACTCGCCCAAGGACGCGCGCGCGCACCTGGCGCTTGCGCGCACCTGCGAATTGCTCCATGGACGCGTACGCGTGCTGTGCGCGTACGCGTCGGTGTTGGTTTATGAACTTTTAATGAAAACGTGGCCAACGAATTCTGAAGGGTTGTGGGGCCCAATCCCAACCAACTTTGGCGCCAAAAGATGCTATTTAAAGCCAAGGATTGAAGAGAAAAGGGGATTCCAACTCATTAGTTCATTACACACACATTAGGATTAGTTTAGAGTTAGTTTCTAGAGAGAGAAGCTCTCTCTTCTCTCTAGAATTAGAATTAGGATTAGGTATTAGTTCTTAGATCTAGGTTTTAATCTTTGCTTTCTTCTACTTCTACATTTCAATTCTTTGTTGTTAGATTTATCTTCTTCTACTCTTTTGTTGTAATTTCCTTTATGTTGTTCTTACATTTTGTTGTAGATCTAGTATTGTTCCTTCTACATTCTTTCAATTCAATAAGAGGTAATTCATAATAATTGTTCTTCTTTGCTTTTCCATTGTTAATCTCTTGCCTTTGTAGTTAGATCTCTCTTTAATTCTTGCAATTTATGTTGTTTACTTTTATTGCACTCTATGTGTTTGTTAAAATGTCTCTTTTAGTTTTAGTGTAGATTTTGTTCCTCTTGGCCTAGGTAGAGTAATTAGTGACACTTGAGTTATCTAATTCCCTTGTTGATTGATAATTGGAGAGATTGCTAATTGGTTTGGAGTGCACTAAAGCTAGTCTTTCCTTGGGAGTTGGCTAGGACTTGTGGCTCAAGTCAATTCATCCACTTGACTTTCCTTTCTTTAGTAAGGGTTAACTAAGTGGGAGTAATGAACAATTATCATCACAATTGAGAAGGATAACTAGGATAGGACTTCTAATTTTCATACCTTGCCAAGAGCCTTTTATAGTTAGTTTACTTTCATTGCCATTTACTTTTCATGCCTCACATCAAAACCCCAAAATAACTCACAACCAATAACAAGACACTCTATTGTAATTCCTAGGGAGAACGACCCGAGGTTTGAATACTTCGGTTTATAAATCTAGGGGTTTGTTTTAGTGACAAACAACTTTTTGTATGAAAGGATTATTGCTTGGTTTAGAAACTATACTTCGACGAGATTTCATTTGTGAAATTCTAAACCGTCAAAAATCCGTTCGTCAAAATGGCGCCGTTGCTGGGGAAATTGCAATGGTGTTGTGTTATTGGTTATTGTATATATGTGAATATTGTGAATATGTTTGCTTTTTGCTTCTTTGTTAGTTTTTAGTTTGTTCTCTTTATTTGTTACTATTTTTTGTTTTTGCCCTCTCTTGCTATCATGAATTCTCATTTTGGCTATGAGTGTGATTACAACTATGTTGTAGGTGATGAGAACTTCAATGAAGAGATGCATCAAGGGTGGGACAATCAAAGGTGGGAGGAGCCATATGCTTATGATCAATCCTCATGGCAACAACCTCCACCAATGCACTATGAAGAAGAGCCATTCTATGATGCATACCAATCCAATGGCTATGGTGAATCTCCTTGTGACTTTCAAGAACCACCACCATATGCCTATGAGTCATATCCTCAACATGAACCTCAACCACACTCTCAAGCCTATTTTCACCAAACACCTCCATATGACCATGATTCATATCCACTACACCAACCACCTTTTGAACCATATGAGCCATACATGGAACCACAATTCCAAGATTACTACTCCCAAGAACCACCTCAATACACACCACCACTTTACCAAGAAGAACCACCTTCCTATAATGAACCCTTTCTCCAAGACAATGAATCCTCCTATCCACTCCAATCTTCAATGGATGAAATCCTTAGCCTTATACTTCAAGGGCAAGGAGAAATGCAAAGGGAGACACTAGAATTTATGGCTACTTTGACCAAGGTAGTAAGCAATTTAGTCTCCCAATATTTGAGTACTCAAGGCACTCCCATGGTTACATGTGGAGAATCAATTGAAAAACATAGCATGAAGGAGAGATTGGAAACTCCGGTGGAGAATGAGGAATGCTACTTTGTGTTAGAACAATTGGAGGAACCTATGGTCATTGAAGAAAAGGAAGAAGTGGTTGAAGACTTAGGAGATGCGGAACCCCCTTGGGAACTTAGAATTGAAGAAAACCCCTCCAAGAAGATTGAATTTGATGTTGAGGAGGAAAGTACACAACCTCCAAAACAATTTTTGAATGAAGACTTGGAAGGAATGAAGCAAGAATTGAGTCCCCTTGGTGATGAAGATCATGCATCCAATTTTCTTGGTGGAAAATCCTTTAAATTTGAAGAACCTTCTCCCAATGAATTTGAAAGTGATGTGGAGGTAGATTTCTCTCGTCCTCCAATTTATGATTTGAGTGATGGAGAAGAGCTAGATGAAAATGATGAACAAAGGATTGAAAACGAAGAAGTTTATGAAGAGGTGGAAATTGACAAAAAAGCAAACAAGGGACTGGAGTTTACTAGCACATTGGAAATACCTCTCCCCAAGCCACCACCATCTATCTTTTCATTCAAGTGGGTAAATTCTTTATACTTAAGCTTTATTATCCCCCTTGAATATGGTTTGCTTGAGACGGATGGTCAACTAAGACATATTTGTGGCTTTAAGAGTAAAAAGGAGATGGTTAGTGGTTTGAAATATCATTCTAGGTTCATCATGGTTGCATACTCAAAGCTTAATTGTAAGAGTTGGTGTAGGACTAGATTGCTTGGGTCTAGAAGGATGTTTGGTCACTTTGTTGAGAATTCACCTTGCTCACCACCCACATGGATTAATGATAATCAACTTGGAGATGGGTGTGAAGACAAAATATGGGATCCGGGAACACATGATGATCAACATTGGGAGCCCATGGTTTGTGAAGAACTCCATCAAAGCTTGGAGATATTAATCTTGAATGATGGAGCTTATTGGAAGTCCAAGCATTGGTGGAAGTTCCAAGATGAGTACAAGCACAAGCCACCTTGAGAGAAGCTCCCCATAAGTCCAACTTAAGGACAATAAATAAAAGTGCTAGGTGGGAGACACCCCACCATGGTAACTTCTTTTCATTTTTTCTCTTTTAGTACATATTGGTAGAATTAGTTTAAATTCTTGTTTTGATTGTTTTAATGGGTCTAATTGGTAGTTTAGTATGTCAAATAAGGTTTTATGGTATTTTGGTAGCCGTTTGGAGGTTTAGAATGCTTAGATTGGTGCAAAAACATAGAAAAAAATATTTTGAAAAAAACAGAGCACCATCCACGCGTACGCGCACTGCATGCGTACGCGTGCATTGAGCATTTTTGACCACCCACGCTAGCGCGCTGTGCGCGCGTGCGCGTCGGTTGAGAAGTTCCACTTTCCATGCATTAACCCGAGAGTTAGGCCTGCACGGTGCGAAAACTGGGCCTAAGGCATAACTCAATTCGCGCGTACGCACACCTGACGCGTACGCGCCCTTTTGGCAACTTGCGGTTTGACGCGCAAGCGCACTATGCGCGCGCGCGCCGTTAATGCCTTCTGCTCTCCTGGTACATTTTCCAGAGAGTTACGCCCATGCTACGCCAACGTTGTGCCTGTGGCACAACCCCAACCGCGCGCCCGGGTACATGACGCGTACGCACAACTCTCGGAATAAACCATCAACGCGGACGCACCATGTGCGCGTACGCGTCGCGTCCATTATACCACCATCCATTCCTTTTCTTCTCCTCTTTCCATTTCTTTCTTTCCCCTTTCTTCTTCCCTTCTTCTACCCTCATCCAAAACTTCCGAACACCATTGATAACCATTTATTTTAGTTAGTTAGTTAATTAGTTAGTCGGTTAGTTTGTTAGTTAGTTGTTAGTTTAGTTCTCATTTTATTTTCTCTCTTTTCATTACAAGTGTTGGATTCTTGACTTTGTTTACTATGCATTGCTTCCCCCTTATTGCCTAAATGCTAATTTAGCATTAATGTTTTTAGATAATCTTTGTTGGATCCTATGATTGAGGTTATATTTTGCTACTTGGTCTTGAGTTTTTCATGCTTATCTTTTGAAAAATACCAAGTGATGAGAATTGCCTTCGAGCTTGTAACTCTTCTTGAATTACATGATTTGGCCACCGTGTGATTTGAGCCTTATTTTGTGATTAGGCAACCTCTTGATGGATGATGTTGTGCATTTACCTTAATGCATTGTACTTTATGATTATATGCATCCATATGTGTTTGGCTTGAATGCTTTCATGCTTCTTTAATGCTTGTTTTACCTTACAAGTTCACCTAAAGCATCTCAAGCATACTAGAATGAGTAAAGTGCATGCTTCTTTTGTGACATAACTTTTATGCTAATGTGTGTTCTAAACCGCGCAATTTAGAATTCACACACTTATTTGTCATTAATGTCACACTAATTCACTCACTCAATTCTAGTGATTTACCTCATTCCAACAATTATGCTTCCTTGCTTTTGTATTACCCTACCTTATGGTGTTATATTTTTGTTTTTCATAATGAATGCACCACAAGCAATAACGGAAGCAAGACTAAGAACACGTAGCAATCCGGAGAGTCGTCGTACCCCCTTGCTCATCTTTGAGTGCACCGAGGACGGTGCAAACTTTTAAGTGTGGGGAGGTCGTCCGACCGTTCGACGATTTTGGGTGACAAGTTTCTAATCCCAACACTTTTGCATTTCATTCTAGGATTTTAGGATTTTTACTTGCATTTTCTTATTTTTGCATATATATACACAATAAGCTTAGTCAAAATAATGAAATTTTTCAAGATTTCTATCTATAGGGCACCAATTGATTTGAGTGAAAAACTTTCATAGAACTTGCTTGAATTATATATATTGTGGATCATGTTTTTGAGCTAAGAACACAAGCAAGTGAGATTTGAGCCTATTGATGTGGTTACATTTTATAACCACTTATTTTCCATTCTTGTGTGCATTATTCTCTTTCTATGATTGCAATCTTTGATTTGTTTGATTCCTTATGTCCATTATTTTGTGTATTCATGCATTTATATGATTGAGGCCATCATTTCATTTAACTCACTTACCCAAATAGCCTTACCTTTTATATTCCTTTGTTAGCCAATTTGAGCCTACGATTAATCCACTTGTTCTTAATTTTAGCACATTACAAGCCTTAAAGCGAAAAAACAATAAATGTCCTTATTTGGATCTTTGATTAGCTTAGGCTAAGAGTGTGTGAGTATCATTCAAGTGTGGGAACCTTGGGGCATTGGGTGAATAAAAGGGTAATTTTGTATTGTTATTGAAAATATTGGGAATTGGGTACATACTCACGTATTGATCAAATGTAAAACCTTATGCATTGAGATTCTTGTATATAGAAAAAAAAATGAGAAAAACAAAAGAAAAAGAAAAAGAAAAAAAATAATATGGAAAAGAAAGAAAAAAAATATATAGAAAAAGAAAGAAAAAGAAGAAAAAAAAAGAAAGAAATAAAAAGGGGACAAAATGCCCCCAAAGCAACGTAAAGCAATAAAGATCAATGCATAAGTGTTGTGAAATGAAAAGGAAAGGCATGAGTATGTGAAAAAGTGAGAAATGGGTAGTTAGGTTAGCTTTGAATTTGTATAGGATGGCATAGGTTAGGTGAGAAGTCTAAGTTTATCAAAGATTCAAATTTTAAGCTCACTTGACCAAATATGCATCCTACCTTGACCCTAACCCCATTACAACCTATGAAAAGACCTCATGATATATGTATGCATGCATGAAATATTTGTTGATTGTTAGAAGAAAAACAAATCTTAGAAAGCATGATTAGGAGAGAATTGAGTGAATCAACCCTAAACACTTCAGCGAATAGAGTGCAAACACTACCGGTGAGGGTTTGATGCACAATTACATGTTTCCACCTATGATCATCTTTTCATGCAAGTTTGTAAAAATATTTAATAACTCAATTCAACTGTGGAATAGACTTGTTAGTCCTTAGCCCTTGTGCATATATGCTTCTTGAGAATTGATTTATTTTGACCAAGCAATTTCATTCATTTAGATAGTTGCATGTAAGTAGATTGCATTTAGTTAGTTTCCATTGAATAAATGCCATACCCTTACTTCATTCTTGGTTTAAGCATGAGGACATGCTTGGTTTAAGTGTGGGGAGGTTGACAAACCCCGTTTTGACGGTTCATCTTGTATTGATTTTAAGAGATTTTATCACCTTTTACCCACATTTATTCAATGAAATAGCATGGTTTTATGATTGTCTCCTTATTTGTGCTTAGATGTGAAAACATGCTTTTAGACCTTTAATTTGATGATTTCAATCTCCCTTTGATTCCACTAGATGCCTTGATATGTTTGCTAGTGATTTCAGATTGAAAAGGCTAGGAATGGATCAAAGGAGTGAAAAGGAAAGCATGCAAAGTGGAGAAATCATGAAAAGTCAAAGAAGTTGAACTCGCCCAAGGACGCGCGCGCGCACCTGGCGCTTGCGTGCACCTGCGAATTGCTCCATGGACGCGTACGCGTGCTGTGCGCGTACGCGTCGGTGTTGGTTTATGAACTTTTAATGAAAACGTGGCCAACGAATTCTGAAGGGTTGTGGGGCCCAATCCCAACCAACTTTGGCGCCAAAAGATGCTATTTAAAGCCAAGGATTGAAGAGAAAAGGGGATTCCAACTCATTAGTTCATTACACACACATTAGGATTAGTTTAGAGTTAGTTTCTAGAGAGAGAAGCTCTCTCTTCTCTCTAGAATTAGAATTAGAATTAGGTATTAGTTCTTAGATCTAGGTTTTAATCTTTGCTTTCTTCTACTTCTACATTTCAATTCTTTGTTGTTAGATTCATCTTCTTCTACTCTTTTGTTGTAATTTCCTTTATGTTGTTCTTACATTTTGTTGTAGATCTAGTATTGTTCCTTCTACATTCTTTCAATTCAATAAGAGGTAATTCATAATAATTGTTCTTCTTTGCTTTTCCATTGTTAATCTCTTGCCTTTGTAGTTAGATCTCTCTTTAATTCTTGCAATTTATGTTGTTTACTTTTATTGCACTCTATGTGTTTGTTAAAATGTCTCTTTTAGTTTTAGTGTAGATTTTGTTCCTCTTGGCCTAGGTAGAGTAATTAGTGACACTTGAGTTATCTAATTCCCTTGTTGATTGATAATTGGAGAGATTGCTAATTGGTTTGGAGTGCACTAAAGCTAGTCTTTCCTTGGGAGTTGGCTAGGACTTGTGGCTCAAGTCAATTCATCCACTTGACTTTCCTTTCTTTAGTAAGGGTTAACTAAGTGGGAGTAATGAACAATTATCATCACAATTGAGAAGGATAACTAGGATAGGACTTCTAATTTTCATACCTTGCCAAGAGCCTTTTATAGTTAGTTTACTTTCATTGCCATTTACTTTTCATGCCTCACATCAAAACCCCAAAATAACTCACAACCAATAACAAGACACTCTATTGTAATTCCTAGGGAGAACGACCCGAGGTTTGAATACTTCGATTTATAAATTTAGGGGTTTGTTTTAGTGACAAACAACTTTTTGTATGAAAGGATTATTGCTTGGTTTAGAAACTATACTTCGACGAGATTTCATTTGTGAAATTCTAAACCGTCAAAAATTCGTTCGTCACATATATTTCTTTCTTACTATCCTCCTTTCCATTTTTCATGGGCGAGCCATTATAAGCAAAAATGGAAGCGGAAAAAGAATATGCAGCAACCGGTTGACCTACCAGCTGAAGGTAGCAACTCGGAGAGTCGCCGTACCCTGTTGTTCATCTTTGAATGCACCGATGATGGTGTAATCTTTAAGTGTGGGGAGGTCGTCCGACCGATTGGCATTTTTAGGTGACAAGTTTCTGATCCCGACACTTTTGCACTTCATTTTTAGGTCTTTTAGGATTTTTAGTTGCATATATATATATATATAATAAGCTTAGTTAAAATAATGAAATTCTCCAAGAAAAACATTTAGTGGGGTGTTGACATCCCAATTGATTTGAGTGAAAATTTCTCATTGAACTTGCTTGAATTATACATTGTGGATCATGTTTTTGAGCTAAGAACACAAGCATGTGAGATTTGAGGTTACTGGAAAGGGTTTTAAGTGTTAAGTGTTAAGTGTTTTCAGATATTATAGGGTAGGAATGGCTCAGAGGATGGAAAGGAAGAATGCAAAAATGGAAGGAATACAATAAGTTGGAGAAACTGCTAAGCTGTCCAGCCTGACCTCTTCGCACTCAAACGACTATAACTTTAGCTACAGAGGTTTAAATGACGCGATTTCAGTTGCGTTGGAAAGCTAACGTCTGGGGCTTCGATTTGATATATAATATGTCATAGTTGCCCTGACGCTAGGCAACTCGAACGCGTGATCCGCGCGGACACGTCGCATCTGCGAACTTCAACCCGCGCGGCCGTGTGGGCGACGCCTCCGCGTCACTTGGCCGCGACCTGTACGGACCAGAAAGCGCTGGAAGTGACTTCTGGGCTGTTTCTGACCCAGTTTTTGGCCCAGAGAACACAGATTAGAGGCTATAAAGTGGGGGAATGCATCCATTCATTATCATGCTTTTCATAATACACTTTTCATAATTTAGATGTAGTTTTTAGTGAGAGAGGTTCTCTCCTCTCTCTTAGGATTAGGATTAGGATTTCTCTTAAAGGATTTATGATTTATTATTATTCTAACTTACAATTTTCTTCTTCATTCCAGGTTTAATGTTCCTTTCTATTTAATTTCGTTCCTATTTTTATTCACCTTAGTACTTTAATTGATATTTATCTTTTGAATTTGGCTTATGACTTTCATGATGATTTTCCTATTTAATGATATTTGAGGTATTTCAGTTTAATATTGCTTTCTTTTGTTTATGCTATTGATTATTCCCAATCTGAAGATATTTTATTCCAATAGATTTAATTTCGTTTCCTTTTGGTCTTGGTTGAGAAATCAGTAACTCAGGAGTTATCTTAGCTCAATATAATTGACAACTGTTATCTTGCTAATTGAACTGAACTTCAATAATTCCAACCTTTTCTTAGGAAATAAATAGGATTTGAAGGTCTAACTAATAGGTCCCTTGACTTTCCTTTGCTTTAGCAAAGGTTAACTAAGTGGAATTAAGATTCAACTTTCATTATTAGTGATAAGAATAACTAAGTCTGGACTTCCAATTTCTCATACCTTGCCAAAAGTTTGCTTTACAGTATTATTTATTTTAATTGTCATTTAAATTACTTGTCATACTTCTTCCTTAATTCCAAAACCCCCAATTTTACCTTTTTCATAGCCAATAATAAGAACATACCTCCCTGCAATTCCTTGAGAAGACGACCTGAGGTTTGAATACTCGGTTATCAATTTCAAAGGGGTTTGTTACTTGTGACAACCAAAACGTTTGCACGAAAGGATTTTTGTTGGTTTAGAAACTATATCTACAACGCGACTATTTTTATAAAATTCTTTACTAGCAAAAATCCTAACGTCAGTCCTCAATAGGAACTCCTTCTTGTCTGGGAGACGTCCCATGAGGTCTTCCTCATTGGGATTCATGTCCTCCCCTTCCTCGCTAGGTTCAGCCATTTTGATTATGTCAATGGCCTTGCACTCTCTTTTTGGATTCTCTTCAGTATTGCTAGGGAGAGTACTAGGAGGAGTTTCAGTGATTTTCTTACTCAGCTGGCCCACTTGTGCCTCCAAATTTCTGATGGATGACCTTGTTTCACTCATGAAACTTAAAGTGGCCTTAGACAGATCAGAGACTATGTTTGCTAAGCTAGAGGAGCTCTGCTCAGAATGCTCTGTCTGTTGCTGAGAAGATGATGGAAAAGGCTTGTTATTGCTGAGCCTGTTTCTTCCACCATTATTAAAGCCTTGTTGGGGCTTTTGTTGATCCTTCCACGAGAAGTTTGGATGATTTCTCCATGAAGAATTATAGGTGTTCCCATAGGGTTCACCCATGTAATTCACCTCTGTCATTGCAGGGTTCTCAGGATAATAAGCTTCTTCTTCAGAAGATGCCTCTTTAGTACTGTTGGATGCATTTTGCCATCCATTCATACTTTGAGAAATCATGTTGACTTGCTGAGTCAACATTTTGTTCTGAGCCAATATGGCATTCAGAGCATCAATTTCAACTGGCGGAAAAGACGCTGAACCAGTTCTAAGAAACCTGTTCTTAGCAACCTAGGTCATTGGAAGGGTTTTTCCTACTAGACCTACAAAGAACTTGTCCTTGACAACCTAGACCAGAGGGGTGAAAATTGAATCACTCAATTTTCTCCATGCAACAAGCAAAGCAAATCACTCACCTCACTTAATCACACAATAAAAACGTGCATAAAGCACTAAGGAAATTTTATTCATCAAAAGTTATTCCAAATGGTCTCACCAGAAGTATTTAAATAGGCTCCTAACAAACTAACTAAAAGATAAGATAACTAATTTAAATCAGATTTGATCTTATTGGATTAGATCAGATTTGATTTAAATTTTAAAATCCTAAAGATATGATAACTAATTTAAATCAGATTTGATTTTATTAGATTATATCAGATTTGATTTAAATTTAAAATCCCTAAAAATACCACTAAGCAAATCAGGAGTAATTCAAATCTTTCAACAAACTCTAACAACAAAACAAACTAACTTAAATGCCTAAAAATTCGAAAATTAATAATAAATTATGCCTCCCATTGAATTTGAAAAGCAATATTGGGCGCTTCTTGCTGTCCTGACTTAGCCCAATGGACCTTATGAGTTGTCGCCCTTTCAGCACCACTGTTTTTGAGACGGACTCTTGGTCTTCTTGATGTCCAAGACTAGCATGGTACAATTCTTCTAGTATTCAGATCCTTGAATATGACAAGATTACCATTCTGCCCCTTAACTTCAAAATAACGAAAATACCCTCTTGACCATGTATCATTCTCTCCCTCTTCAAAAAGATTCGTCCTCAAATCTTGAATGAGATGCTCTTCGTCCCTCAAAAGAATCCAAACTCAATCTCCAGGTTTAAATACCATTGTTTGATGGCTCTTCTCTATCCACTGAATTGTAGCTATGTCCCTCATATGTGCAAGTTCAATCTTTCCAACCATGGTTTCACCATCTTGTCCAAAGTGTGCAATTTGTCTTTCTACCTTTTCATCCATATTAATGCCTCCATAATTGACTAGTGAATCTACAACGCCTGGAAAATTTGATATAAAAACACTAGGAATTTCGTGGTTAGATATATGAGAAACTAAGGACTCTGTGGGTTTCAATGAGACTAATGCACTCTTGTCTAAGCTAGAACTTTCTAGAGAGATCTCACAAGTGTGTTTATTGAACTCATTTTCTTTTTCAATCATTGACTCCTCTCGCTCACTATTCTTATCTTTTCTCTCAAACCCCTCGCTTTCAATCAAACATGGATTCTTTTCACTCAAACACTCAATCTCTTTCTCAATTTCTTTTCTCTCATATTCTTCAAATTGCTCACATCCCAAGGACTCAGTTGAGAAATTTTGCACTGTTGAATCTTCCAAGAACACATCACCCTCTACAGCATACTCAACATATTCTTCCATCTTTGGCTTTGAAGAAGAATGAAAGATAGGCGTAGAAGAATTCCTCTTGTTATGGCGAGCTATCATTTGTTGCACCTGCTCCCAGTCAATGGCCAATTTGACCAAATTATCCATGGTTGTGTAATGGTAACGTTGGACTTCATCTGCAAGTTCTTCACGTAATCCAAACAAAAATCGGTCTTTAAGAATCTCAGGACTCCTTTTAATATTAGCCATGTCCATCAAATATAGAAACTCCTTGTGGTACTCCATTACTGATTGTGAGCCTTGTTGTAATGTAAAAAATTTTCCAAAAAATGTATTGTGGTATGATGATGGTACAAACTACCTCCTCATGATTTTCTTCATCTTCTCCCAGCTGCTAATTGGGCGCTTTCCGTACCGTCTTCTAGATCTTCCTAATTCAGTCCACCATATACGGGCAACATTGGAAAATTTGGCTTGTACCAGTTGAATCTTCTTTTCCTCTAAAAGGATACAATTTGCAAAAATCGATTCTACCTTTCTTTCCCATCTAAAATACGCTTCAGGATCATTCCTCCCTTTGAATGCAGGGATTTGAAACTGAGAACTCTTTTTCGCATATGAGCTTCTTTCATCATCACTATCGTAATACTCAATCATTTTTTTATTATTTTTTTATATTTTTTTCAGACACTGACTTAAAGAAAAGATAAATGCAAAAACAAAATTAAAAAAGGAATTTTTTTCATTTTTTTTACTCTAACGTGAATTTACAGAAATTAAAAAAAAAACAAAGAGACTAAACAAGACCCATGAAACGTGTAGATAAATAAGAATTTACCTACTACCTGTAACTAATACCAGATGATAAGGAAAAAAATAACAGGATAGATAAAGGGGGGGTTCCTACTAAACCTCTAAGAAACCTATTCTTAGCAACCTAGGTCACTGGAAGGGTTTTTCCTACTAGACCTTCAAAGAACCTGTCCTTGACAACCTAGATCAGAGGGATGAAAATTGAATCACTCAATTTTCTCCATGCAACAAGCGAAGCAAATCACTCACCTCACTTAATCACACAATAAAAACGTGCATAAAGCACTAAGGAAATTTTATTCATCAAAAGTTATTCCAAATGGTCTCACCAGAAGTATTTAAATAGGCTCCTAACAAACTAACTAAAAGATAAGATAACTAATTTAAATCAGATTTGATCTTATTGAATTAGATCAGATTTGATTTAAATTTTAAAATCCTAAAGATATGATAACTAATTTAAATCAGATTTGATCTTATTAGATTAGATCAGATTTGATTTAAATTTAAAATCCCTAAAAATACTACTAAGCAAATCAGGAGTAATTCAAATCTTTCAACAAACTCTAACAACAAAATAAACTAACTTAAATTCCTAAAAATTCAAAAATTAATAATAAATTATTCCTCCCATTGAATTTGAAAAGCATTATTGGGCTTCTTGCTGTCCTGACTTAGCCCAATGGACCTTATGAGTTGTCGTCCTTTCAGCACCACTGTTTTTGAGACGGATGATGAGCGGATAATTTATACGCTTTTTGGCATTGTTTTTAGGTAGTTTTTAGTAAGTTCAAGCTACTTTTAGGGATGTTTTCACTAGTTTTTATGTTAAATTCACATTTCTGGACTTTACTATGAGTTTGTGTGTTTTTCTGTGATTTCAGGTAATTTCTGGCTGAAATTGAGGGACTTGAGCAAAACTCTGAAAAAGGCTAACAAAAAGACTGCTGATGCTGTTGGAATCTGACCTCCCTGCACTCGAAATGGAGTTTTTGGAGCTACAGAACTCCAATTGGCGCGCTCTCAACGGCGTTGGAAAGTAGACATCCAGGGCTTTCCAGCAATATATAATAGTCCATACTTTATTCGGAAATTGACGACGTAACTTGGCGTTGAACGCCAAGTTCATGCTGCTGTCTGGAGTTAAACGCCAGAAAAACGTCATGATCTGGAGTTGAACGCCCAAAACATGTCATAACTCGGAGTTCAACTCCAAGAGAAGCCTCAGCTCGTGGATTGATCAAGCTCAGCCCAATCATACACCAAGTGGGCCCCGGAAGTGGATTTATGCATCAAATACTTACCCATGTAAACCCTAGGAGCTAGTTTATTATAAATAGAACATTTAACTATTGTATTAGATGTCTTTTGACCACGTTACATCTTTGGTCTCAGTTTTGTTTTATTCTTCATCTTAGGAGATTATTGATCACGTTTTAGGGGGCTGGCCATTCGGCCATGCCTGAACTCTTTACTTATGTATTTTCAACGGTGGAGTTTCTGCACACCATAGATTAAGGGTGTGGAGCTCTGCTGTACCTCAAGTATTAATGCAGTTCTATTTTCTTTTATTCAATTCTCTCTTATTCTTATTCCAAGATATTTATTCGCACCCAAGAACATGATGAATGTGATGATTAGATAACCCTCATTATCATTCTCACTTATGAACGCACGTGATTGACAACCACTTCCGTTCTACATGCAACAGAGCTTGAATGTGTATCTCTTAGATTCCCCAACAGAATCTTCGTGGTATAAGCTAGATAGATGGCGGCATTCATGAGGATCCGAAAAGTCTAAACCTTGTCTATGGTATTCCGAGTAGGATTCTAGGATTGAATGACTGTGACGAGCTTCAAACTCCTGAAGGCTGGGCGTGATGACAAGCGCAAAAGAATCAATGGATTCTATTCCAACCTGATTGAGAACCGACAGATGATTAGCCATGCGATTGACAGCCGCAGAGGACCATTTTCACTGAAAGGATGTGATGTAGCCACTGACAACGGTGATGCCCTACATACAGCTTGCCATGGAAAGGAGTAAGAAGGATTGAGTTGAAGCAATAGGAGGGCAGGCGTCCTTGAGCCTTACAGTATCTCCATATGCTTATCTGAAATTCCTACCAATGAATGTGCATAAGTGTTCTATCCCTTTTATTATTTCATTTATTTTCTTATTATTAATTTCCGAAACCATAAAATAATTTTAATCTGCCTAACTGAGATTTACAAGGTGACCATAGCTTGCTTCATACCAACAATCTCTGTGGGATCGACCCTTACTCACGTAAGGTTTATTACTTGGACGACCCAGTACACTTGCTGGTTAGTTGAACGGAGTTGTGGATTCAACCAGTGCCATAAGAATGATTTCATCTCAAAATAGTTAGAACATTGATCACAATTTCGTCCACCAAGTTTTTGGCGCCGTTGCCGGGGATTGTTCGAGTATGGACAACTGACGGTTCATCTTGTTGCTCAGATTAGGTAATTTTCTTTTCAAAAAGTTTTCTAAAATCTTTCAAAAATATTTTTTTATTATTTTCGTTTTTTTAATATAATTTTTGAAAAAAATAATAAAAATACTAAAAAATCATAAAATCATAAAAAAAAAACCAAAAATATTTTGTGTTTCTTGTTTGAGTCTTGAGTCAATTTTTAAGTTTGGTGTCAATTGCATGCTTTAAAAAAATTTTCTTGCATTTTTCAAAATTCCATGCATTCATAGTGTTCTTCATGATCTTCAAGTTGTTCTTGACAAGTCTTCTTGTTTGATCTTGATGATTTCTTGTTTTGTGTTGTTTGTTGTTTTTCATATGCATTTTTCGTTTGTTAGAGTGCATTAAAGATTTCTAAGTTTGGTGTCTTGCATGTTTTCTTTGCATTAAAAATTTTTCAAAAATATGTTCTTAATGTTCATCATGATCTTCAAAGTGTTCTTGGTGTTCATCTTGACATTCATAGTGTTCTTGCATGCATCATGTGTTTTGATCCAAAATTTTCATGTTTTGGGTCATTTTTATGTTTTTCTCTCTCATCATTAAAAATTCAAAAAAATTCAAAAAAAAATATCTTTTCCTTAATTTTCTCCAAATTTTCGAAATTTTGGGTTGACTTGGTCAAAAAATTTTAAAAATTAGTTGTTTCTTACAAGTCAAGTCAAATTTTCAATTTTAAAAATCTTATCTTCTCAAAATCTTTTTCAAAAAAATCATATCTTTTCCATTTTTTTTTTATTTTTCAAAAATTTCAAAAATCTTTTTCAAAATATTTTCAAAATCTTTTTCTTATCTTTACATCTAATTTTCGAAAATTCACTAATAATTAATGTGATTGGTTCAAAAATTTGAAGTTTGTTACTTTCTTGTTAAGAAAGGTTCAATCTTTAAGTTCTAGAATCTTATCTTGTAGTTTCTTGTTAGTGAAGTAAATAATTTTAAAATTTTTGAATTAAATCTTTTTATCTTTTATTTTATCTTTTTTCAAAAATTTTATCTTTTTCAAAATTTGATTTCAAAATATCTTATCTAACTTGCTATCTTCTTATCTTTTTCAATTTTGATTTCAAATCTTTTTCAATCAACTAACTAACTTCTTGTTTGTTTCTTATCTTTTTCAAAACCACCTAACTACTTTTCCCTCTTCAAATTTTCGAAAATATCTCATCCCTTTTTCAAAAGTTCTTTTTAATTAATTAATTGTTTCATGTTTAATTTTAATTACATTTTATCTCTAACTTTCGAAAATTACTAACCTCTTTTTCAAAAATTAATTTCGAAAATTCCCTTCTCTTTCCTTCTTCTATTTAATTATTTAATTACTAACACTTCTCTTCACCTCTCTTCATCCAAAAATCCGAACCTCCTTCTTCATTCTTCTACCCCCTTTCTTTTTCCACTAACATAAAGGAATCTCTATACTGTGACATAGAGGATTCCTCTTTCTTTTCTTGTTTTCTTCTCTTTCATATGAGCAGGAACAGGGATAAAGGCACTCTTGTTGAAATTGATCCAGAACCTGAAAGGACTCTGAAGAGGAAATTAAGAGAAGCTAAATTAAATTATTCTAAAGGTAACCTTTCAGAAATTTTCGAACAAGAGAAGGAGATGGCAGCCGAAAATAATAATAATGCAAGGAGAATGCTTGGTGACTTCACAAAACCAACGTCCAAGTTTGATGGAAGAAGCATCTCCATTCCTGCCATTGGAGCCAACAACTTTGAGCTGAAACCTCAGCTAGTTGCCTTAATGCAACAAAACTGCAAGTTTTATGGACTTCCATCTGAAGATCCTTATCAGTTTTTAACTGAGTTCTTGCAGATCTGTGAGACTGTAAAGACGAATGGAGTTGATCCTGAAGTCTACAGACTCATGCTTTTCCCTTTTGCTGTAAGAGACAGAGCTAGAATATGGTTGGATTCACAACCCAAGGATAGCCTGGACTCATGGGATAAGCTGGTCACTGCCTTCCTGGATAAATTCTTTCCTCCTCAAAAGCTGAGCAAGCTGAGAGTGGATGTTCAAACCTTCAAACAAAAAGATGGTGAATCCCTCTATGAAGCTTGGGAAATATACAAGCAGCTGACCAAAAGATGTCCATCTGACATGTTTTCAGAATGGACCATATTGGATATATTCTATTATGGTCTCTCTGAATTTTCGAAAATGTCATTGGATCATTCTGCAGGTGGATCTATTCACCTGAAGAAAACGCCTGAAGAGGCTCAAGAACTCATTGACATGGTTGCAAACAACCAATTCATGTACACTTCTGAGAGGAATTCCGTGAACAATGGGATACCTCAAAAGAAAGGAGTTCTTGAAATTGATACTCTGAATGCCATATTGGCTCAGAACAAAGTGTTGACTCAACAGGTCAACATGATCTCTCAAAATCTGAATGGATTGCAACATGCATCCAACAGCACTAGAGAGGCAGCTTCTGAAGAAGCTTATGATCCTGAGAACCCTGCCATGGCAGAGGTTAATTACATGGGTGAACCTTATGGAAACACCTATAACTCATCATGGAGAAATCATCCAAATTTCTCATGGAAGGATCAACAAAAACCTCAACAAGGTTTTAACAATGGTGGACGCAACAGGCTGAACAATAGTAAGCCATATCCATCATCTTCTCAGCAACAGATAGAGAATTCTGAACAAAACACTTCTAATTTAGCCAATGTAGTCTCTGATCTGTCAAAGGCCACTTTCAGTTTCATGAATGAAACAAGATCCTCCATTAGAAATCTGGAGGCACAAGTGGGCCAGCTGAGTAAGAAAGTCATTGAAACTCCTCCCAGTATTCTCCCAAGTAATACAGAAGAGAATCCAAAAGGAGAGTGCAAGGCCATTGATGTGATCAATGTGGCCGAATGCACAAGGGAGGAGGAGGACGAAAATCCTAGTGAGGAAGACCTCCTGGGACGTCCCTCAAGCAAGAAGGAGTCTCCTATTAAGGATCCAAAGGAATCTGGGGCTCATATAGAGACCATAGAGATTCCATTAAATCTCCTTCTGCCATTCATGAGCTCTGAAGACTATTCATCCTCTGAAGAGGATGAAGATGTAACTGGAGAGCAAGTTGCTCAATATTTAGGAGCTATCATGAAGCTGAATGCCAAGTTGTTTGGTAATGAGACTTGGGAAAGTGAACCTCCCTTGCTCATTAATAAACTGGATACTTGGATTCAGAAAATTCTACCTCAAAAGAAACAAGATCCTGGCAAGTTCTTAATACCTTGTACCATAGGCACCATGATCTTTGAAAAAGCTCTGTGTGATCTGGGGTCAGGGATAAATCTTATGCCACTCTCTGTAATGGAGAAGCTAGGGATCATTGAGGTACAACCTGCCTTGTTCTCATTACAATTGGCAGACAAGTCATTGAGACAAGCCTATGGAATAGTAGAGGACGTGCTAGTAAAGGTTGAAGGCCTTTACATCCCTACTGATTTCATAATCCTAGACACTAGGAAGGAAGATGATGAATGCATCATCCTAGGAAGACCTTTCCTAGCCACAGCAGGAGCTGTGATAGATGTCAATAGAGGTACATGATCATGAGGAGTCACGAAAAAAAAATTCAAAAAAATTAAAAACAGAGTCAAAAACAGAAGAAAAAAATTTTCACCCTTGAGGACGCACAGGCTGGCGTTCAACGCCAGTAAGGTGCATCTGGCCGGCGTTCAACGCCAGAACAGAGCACCATTCTGGCACTGAACGCCAGAAACAAGCAACATCCTGGCGTTGAACGCCAGGAATGTGCCTAGAGGAGAAAAGCTGGCGCTGAACGCCAGTAACAAGCATGAAACTGGCGCTCAACGCCAGAAACATGCATTACATGGGCGTTGAACGCCCAGAACATGCATCAATGGGCGTTTGAACGCCAGAATGATGCATGAAGGCATTTTACATGCCTATAGGGTGAAGGAATGGTATTTCTTTACACCTCAGGATCCTGTGGACCCCACAGGATCACCTCAGGATCTGTGGACCCCACAGGATCCCCACCTACCATATTCCCACCTTACCTTTTAATCCTAATCACACTCTCCTAATCCTAAATCTCATTCTTCCTACTCCCCATGTCACACTTCCCAATCACCTCAATTCCTCTTCCCAATTTCCCCATTCACCATTCACATCACCCCACTCTTCCCCATAAACCCCACCTACCTTCATAAAATTCAAATTCAATTTCCCACCCATTCCCACCCAAATTGGCCGAACACCCACCCCCCTCTCCCTATAAATACCCTTCCCTTCTACTTCATTTTCACACAACACAACCCCTTCTTCTCCCACATAGCCGAACCTACCTCTCTCCCTCTCTACCATATTTTCTTCTTCTTCTTCTACTCTTCTTTTCTTTTTTGCTTGAGGACGAGCAAAATTTTAAGTTTGGTGTGGTAAAAAGCATAAGCTTTTTGTTTTTCCATTACCATCAATGGCACCTAAGGCCGGGGTATCCTCTAGAAAAGGAACAATTAAGGGTGGAACATCATGAGCACTCCATCATTAGAACATGAAATAAGAGAAGATCAAAGAGCAATAAGTGAGGAGCAACAAAGACAAGGAAGGGACATAGAAGAGCTAAAGAACATCATTGGTCCTTCAAGAAGAAGACGCCACTAGAGGTGGATTCATTCCTTGTCCTTTATTTCTTTCTGTTTTCGGTTTTTAGTATTGTGTTTATCTATGTTTTGTGTCTTTATTTCATGATCATTAGTATGTAACCATGCCTTAAAGCTATGAATAAAATCCATTACTCCTTCACTTCTCTTAAAAGAAAAATGTTTTAATTCAAAAGAACAAGAAGTACATGAATTTCGAATTTATCCTTGAATTTAATTTAATTATATTGATGTGGTGACAATACTTTTTATTTTCTGAATGAATGATTGAACAGTGCATAATTTTGATCTTGTTGTTCATGAATGTTAAAATTGTTGGCTCTTGAAAGAATGATGAACAAAGAGAAATGTTATTGAGGATCTGAAAAATCATGAAATTGATTCTTGAAGCAAGAAAAAGCAGTGAAAAAGAAGAAGCATTCGAAAAAAAAAAGAGTATATAGAAAAAGAAGGAGCAGTAGAAAAAGCCAATAGCCCTTAAAACCAAAAGGCAAGGGTAAAAAGGATCCAAGGCTTTGAGCATCAATGGATAGGAGGGCCCAAGGAAATAAAATCCAGGCCTAAGCGGCTAAATCAAGCTGTCCCTAACCATGTGCTTGTGTCATGAAGGTCCAAGCAAAAAAAGCTTGAGACTAAGTGGTTAAAGTCGTGATCCAAGGCAAAAGAGTGTGCTTAAGAGCTCTGGACACCACTAACAGGGGACTTTAGCAAAGCTAAGTCACAATCTGAAAAGGTTCACCCAGTTATGTGTCTGTGGCATTTATGTATCCGGTGGTAATACTGGAAAACAAAGTGCTTAGGGCCACGGCCAAGACTCATAAGTAGCTGTGTTCAAAAATCAACATGCTTAACTAGGAAAATCAATAACACTATCCGAAATTCTAAGTTCCTAGAGAAGTCAATCATTCTAAACTTCAAAGGAAAAAGTGAGATGCCAAAACTGTTCAGAAGCAAAAAGCTACAAGTCCCGCTCATTTAATTATAATTAATATTCATTGATATTTCTGAATTTATAGTATATTCTCTTCTTTTTATCCTAATTGATTTTCAGTTGCTTGGGGACAAGCAACAATTTAAGTTTGGTGTTGTGATGAGCGGATAATTTATACGCTTTTTGGCATTGTTTTTAGGTAGTTTTTAGTAAGTTCAAGCTACTTTTAGGGATGTTTTCACTAGTTTTTATGTTAAATTCACATTTCTGGACTTTACTATGAGTTTGTGTGTTTTTTTGTGATTTCAGGTAATTTCTGGCTGAAATTGAGGGACTTGAGCAAAACTCTGAAAAAGGCTAACAAAAGGACTACTGATGCTGTTGGAATCTGACCTCCCTGCACTCGAAATGGATTTTTTGGAGCTACAGAACTCCAATTGGCGCGCTCTCAACGGCGTTGGAAAGTAGACATCCAGGGCTTTCCAGCAATATATAATAGTCCATACTTTATTCGGAAATTGATGACGTAACTTGGCGTTGAACGCCAAGTTCATGCTGCTGTCTGGAGTTAAACGCCAGAAAAACGTCATGATCCGGAGTTGAACGCCCAAAACACGTCATAACTCGGAGTTCAACTCCAAGAGAAGCCTCAGCTCGTGGATTGATCAAGCTCAGCCCAATCATACACCAAGTGGGCCCCGGAAGTGGATTTATGCATCAAATACTTACCCATGTAAACCCTAGGAGCTAGTTTATTATAAATAGAACATTTAACTATTGTATTAGATGTCTTTTGACCACGTTACATCTTTGGTCTCAGTTTTGTTTTATTCTTCATCTTAGGAAGCTATTGATCACGTTTTAGGAGGCTGGCCATTCGGCCATGCCTGAACCCTTTACTTATGTATTTTCAACGGTGGAGTTTCTGCACACCATAGATTAAGGGTGTGGAGCTCTGCTGTACCTCAAGTATTAATGCAGTTCTATTTTCTTTTATTCAATTCTCTCTTATTCTTATTCCAAGATATTCATTCGCACCCAAGAACATGATGAATGTGATGATTAGATAACCCTCATTATCATTCTCACTTATGAACGCACGTGATTGACAACCACTTCCGTTCTACATGCAACAGAGCTTGAATGTGTATCTCTTAGATTTCCCAACAGAATCTTCGTGGTATAAGCTAGATAGATGGCGGCATTCATGAGGATCCGGAAAGTCTAAACCTTGTCTATGGTATTCCGAGTAGGATTCTAGGATTGAATGACTGTGACGAGCTTCAAACTCCTGAAGGCTGGGCGTGATGACAAGCGCAAAAGAATCAATGGATTCTATTCCAACCTGATTGAGAACCGACATATGATTAGCCATGCGAGTGACAGCCGCAGAGGACCATTTTCACTGAGAGGATGGGATGTAGCCACTGACAACGGTGATGCCCTACATACAGCTTGCCATGGAAAGGAGTAAGAAGGATTGAGTTGAAGCAGTAGGAGGGCAGGCGTCCTTGAGCCTTACATTATCTCCATATGCTTATCTGAAATTCCTACCAATGAATCTGCATAAGTGTTCTATCCCTTTTATTATTTCATTTATTTTCTTATTATTAATTTCCGAAACCATAAAACAATTTTAATCTGCCTAACTGAGATTTACAAGGTGACCATAGCTTGCTTCATACCAACAATCTCTGTGGGATCGACCCTTACTCACGTAAGGTTTATTACTTGGACGACCCAGTACACTTGCTGGTTAGTTGAACGGAGTTGTGGATTCAACCAGTGCCATAAGAATGATTTCATCTCAAAATAGTTAGAACATTGATCACAATTTCGTCCACCAACGGACTCTTGGTCTTCTTGATGTCCAAGACTATGGTACAATTCTTCTAGTATTCAAATCCTTGAATATGACAAGATTACCATTCTGCCCCTTGACTTCAAAATGACGAAAATACCCTCTTGACCATGTATCAAAAAGGGACTCCGGTGACAGACTGAAACAAAGCTACAGCGACGACCATGTGATGAGTTTATGGAAGAAAAAGAGAAGAACTTAACAGACTTACAATGTGAAAGGGAGAGAGAAGGGGGAGAGAGAGGAATTTGCATAGAGAAAAGGGGCTCAAAGGAGAAAAGCAGCGTGGGCTTAAGGAATTTACCTAGAAGAAAGGGGTTCAGCAAGAAGGTAGCGACGGGCTCAGCAGCGGTGACAACTAGAGCCGTGAAGGTAGACGATGACGGGCTCAGCAGCGACGGTGACATGCTTAGTGGCGACACGACATGAGCTGTGACGGCAATGAGAGCCATGCGGGGTTTTTTGTGAAGAAGCCCAGAAGAAGATTCTTGGTGAGGATGACTGGGTCTCTCTAACGTGGCTCTGGAGTACAGACTGAGGCTGTGAGTCACCGAAATTGTGATATGAGGCGAATCCTAATTCCTAAAAGGTATTTATATGTATATACCCTGGGACAAGTATACCTTAAACCCGATCCCATTCTGCCCCTTCGAACACTCACTCCGAATGAAACTCGCCCCGTCTCAAGTCGTGTTATTATCTGTCCTGATCAGGTATGGACGAGTCGAATACCTACGGGTTTCGGTACTCCTGCCAACTCTAATCACATATTGATACTCCATTTATTAAGGGTCAAATACTAGTCAATGAATTATTATAACGCAAAACAAAATTCGAACTTTTAATACTTATTTAAGTGGATGAATAGAAAAACTACTCAATAAACTCAAGTTGTTAAAATAAATACTAATTATTTTTAATATTAAAAATTCTTAAAATTTAATTTTAATTATAGTTTTATAAAATATTTATATTAATAATTACTATATATTTTTTTATTTAATTTTTTAATAAAATTTTTTGTATAATTTTATATAGGAAAAGTATAGGGAGCCAATGGTCTAAGCGTACAATGTGTACAATGGAGGTTTAGGAAGTATTAGTGATATGACCATTAGTGTTACATTGTCTTGTCAAGTTACGTTTTTGGGATGAGTGGGTTCATGACATGGTATTAGAGTTCTAGATCCGAAAGGTTAAGGGTTTGATCTTTGGTGAACTCCAAAATTAACTTAAATTTTTAGAATGAGTGATTTTATGACATGAGATGTTTATTATCCCTGGTATTCGGATAGTTATTCTGGATAGTGTGGGTGATGTTCATTTTATTCATGGACCAAAAGTTTAGCACATTGTACACTTAAGCCATTGGCTCCTAGTACTACTCTTTTATATATTATCTCGTACATGATAAACATACACTGGTAAAAATTACATAATAATCGGCATTGTGCGAAGCCGCCCTCAGTTCCACTTCGTTCATTCTCTCCACTTTTTCCCCCTCTCGTCCATTGGCTCCTCTCTCTTCCCTTCATCGACGTTTCAAATCACACCGTCGCGTCACACCCACAAACACTCTACACCGTAAGCCCCTCTTTCTCAGTTCTCACCTTTCATTCTCGCCGGCGAGATCCACCTTGCTAGATCTCAAGAACTTGCCGGAACCCCACACGCGAGCCAGGACTGGTCGGAGTCGTATAATCGACTCCCTCAGCCTCACCTAGTTTATTCTTATAACGTATTTCCTTTAATTGCAAACCCGTCAAGATGAAAGCACTTTTCTTGCTCCTGATATCTCACATCATCTTAAGCCATGTCTTCGGCGAACACATCTTCCCTGCAAATATCGGTAAATCGATCTTTTATTACTACCTTTCTTTCTTTACCGATTTTCATGTTCGTGAATAATTTGGATATTGTTGCGTCATTGAAATAGGCGATGATTGAAAATCTGAATAATTTAGTCTGGGTTTGTGCTGAAAGAATGCACCTTATGGTCAATTGAGCATTTTCATGATGTGAAAAGTAGATATTGATTCTTTAGGTTTATATATGTTGAGTCGTGGTTGTTCTTAATGATCTAACTGCTGAATTTTAGTATACTATACAATTTTTTTCTTTTTTTTTTTCCCGTTATTATTAGTATTTGAGCTTGATCACTGCCAATTATATAAACAGGTAGCACATTTGGTGGAGGCAGCTCTCGTGAACCGAAATACAAGATCGAATTTCATTCAGAAGAATCCCCTTATCATCCTGTAAGCTTCTGAAACGTGTTTGTTATATGCCATTGTTTAGGGGGTGTTAATCTATTGTTCTTTCTATGATTAAGTATATTTTCTCCTTTCGAAAATTCTCATAGGAATTTGCCCCTTTTGGATATTCTCAATTTGGTCTCTTCCATTTGTAATTTTATCGAACCTAATTGTATTCCTTTACATAATTGAAATAGTGTCTAGAAGATTCTCTCATTGTTCTGTTTTTCCTCTTGATAAAAGGCAACATGTTATTAGTATAAAGAAGAAGGATGGAAATAAGAATGGTTGGTCCCTTTTTTGTGAAATTAAGGTTCTAAATTGTTTGACAACTTCATACTGACAGTGGTGCCCAAAACTCCAGACAGTTTAGTAACTTACTTTATAAGAGTAGTTTTGTAATCACCATATTGTGCCTTTTGCATAGTTTTATAAACCTTTGCTTATAACACAGTCATATTTTTGGTGAATTGATAGTCTCAGTGTGCGTGCCTTTGGGTATCTTATTACATCCACCTTCTAATAAGCATGAGGTTCTCTATCTCCAGGATGATGATCAGGAGTCTATTGTCATGCCGGACAAAAATGGACAGAAGTTCATTTGTTACTTGCCTAGGGTTGAAAAGGAAAAAAGTGGAAAGCCTGTTATCCAGCAAAATGTTAGCAGCATGATTGTTGAAACTGAGAAAAGGGCTAAACAGAAGACACCAGACGAATTGCTAGAAGTTTTGAATGGTCCATGCTTTGTCAGAGTTAGTATTTGCATTACACTAATGTTGTTGAGTGGTGACTTATTAAGTAATATCTATTGTGGTCTAAATATTTGCTTTCTCTGGAACTTCTTTCAGATATATGGTATTGTAATGCTAAAATCATGTTCATATACTTTTGCTGATGTTGTTTATGCAGCAAGAAGGTTGGTGGTCATACGAATTTTGCTACAAAAAGAAGTTGCGACAGCTACATTTGGAGGATGATAAGGTATACACTTATCCCCTTTGGATTTAATCCTCCATTTTCTTTTTACAAGTTTCTCTCTTATTGATCCTCTAGATAAAGGCAATTGTGAGAGGGATTACATTCATGAATGAGTTTGAATGGGTAAAGGTGGTTGTCATGGCTTGGCTTTCACTCTTTGGGACTTAGGTTTCTTATCCCGGTTAATCTAGATCAACAATATCAGTAATTACAACATGTTCAGGATCACTTGGCACCGCTATAAAAGTTGGCACATGTACAGTTGTACACCATGATATTTATCTAGAACATAATTGTTAAAGACCCAATTAAATAATGTCAGTTATATAGACTTATGCCGTATTTTGAAAAAGATTGAAAACCAGTAAAAATATGATATGATAGCTCTTATTTTCATACATTTCAGAGCCTTTGATATGTTTATTTTGGTGTATATGGAAGATGTAAATGTAATCAATAATTTTAGATAATATGAAAATTCAAATGATTTACAATATTTACATTTTTACTCTGAAAGCTGATTGTTTTAACAAGTTAGTCAAAAAAATAGTTATTCTGCTTTGTAGATTTGTTTACTTGTAACTTGGTATTTTCCTAGCAGATTCTATCATACTACCAGGATTTGGATTTTCTCTTTCTCCCATTAATAAGAGAGGTTCTATTTTTAAAGAAAAAAGACCAAAATTATAGTTCTACGGGATTGGTGGAGCTGGAGCCACCAGCATGAATCATTGTTTGAGTAGGTTCATCTACATCAAAAGTTTGTGTCTTTGTTTTGAGGGTACCAAATTTTATCCTTTGTTGATCATTGATAATAGAAGTCAATGATCGGAATAAATCTTATGGGTGGGTTGGAGCCTTTTTCTTGGTCATCAATATTGATGTGCTTATAGCAATTTTTCCTATAATTTCTGGTCAATTAGTCAATAATATCGCTATTGTTATTGGAGAGTTAAAGAAACATTTTCATGTCCAATAATCATTTCATTTTCCTTGTTATAGGTGGTCCAGGAGTTTGTATTGGGAGTTTATGACCCAGAGGCTACAGCTGCCTATAACCAAAATCTCTCTGACATTTCTACGTTAAAGGATCCTCGCTCAAAAGATGCATCTCAAAGGTACCTTCCGATGACTGACACTAACGTCACATTAGTGTGAAGATAGGTTAACTTTTGGAGAATCAGTTTTACACGATAAATTCTGTGATGAAAACAACCTTTGTACATGATGTTTATTCAGGTATCATGCTCATCAATATACTAACGGAACTACCTGTGATCTTACAAGTAAACCACGAGAGACTGAGGTATGAAATCTACCAAAATCTAGTTCTTTTGCTTTTGAAAATCATACTGATTTCGTTAATTCATTCAAACATTCATCACAGGTGAGGTTTGTATGCTCAGAACCCAGAGCAATGATAAGTTCAATCACTGAAATTTCCACTTGCAAATATGCAATTACGATTCAGTGCCCTACATTATGCAAGCACCCGTAAGCCCCCCCCTCTCTCTCTCTCTCTCTCTCTCTCTCTCTCACACACACACACACACACACACACACAACCCTTAGTATGTTAAGTTGGACTAGACACTTATTGTGTACTTCTGAAAAGTGAGTGCACTGAATACCCAACTCTAACTCAGACAAAAGATCTACCTCATTGTCCTCCACTGGACCACCACTCCTGCCGCCGGTCCACATATCCGGCCAGGGGTAATGATCTCATAAAGTATTTTCTCATCCCCCAGTACTATTGAACAATGTACAAAGACAATCTCTTGTGTTCCTAACCTTGTTCTCTGTCTTATTTTGCTACCAAATGCCACCTCGTTAGTGTTTACTGAGATATTTATATTTTGCTTCTAATTCACCTGTAGATTGTTTCAAGAGGAGAGACCAGTATGGCACACCATCGATTGTAATGCTCTCCCAAAGGATTACAAGGATGATGATAAACTTAGAGTAGAAAACAGAGACATGGAGATACTTATGGTTACAGATTCTGAAACTAATTATTCAGAGTAATCATGTAAAAATAAACAATGATAATGGAAAAAAAGAAGGATAAAGCAAATTGTATTTTTTACAGAGAGAAAAAAGGACTACTCAGCCAGAAAATGTTTCCATGGAATGTCATTATATGCCAGATATGACTGTTTCTGGCAATTTGTCTGGCAGTATTTCTTCTTGATGTGCAACGAAACCCTTTTTGCCAACAGTGGATGGATGTGGTTTCTCTTGATCTTAAGCTGCTCTCCCTTGAATTGTCCTTTTTTGGCGTTAATCGCATAAGAATTATATTATAGGTGAGCAGTGGTCAATTGTAACAGAAAGACGGAAAGTAAAATAATTTTAATTTTGATTATCAATATTTGACCAAGTCTTGCATTGATTAATTATTTAAGTCCCATAGAAACCAGCATAATAATACATTGGCAGTTTAAATAATATTGATAAGCTAAAAAGAAAACAGAGAAAAAGTTAGGGTCATGCACAGGCTCCTAATGGTGAAAGCTAGGCAAAAGTTCTACAAATTTGCCGCCACTAATGTTACCTCTCTTTGCTAAGATGTATGTATGCAACAATTTCCACCGCAACAACACGAGTCGAATGCAGCTCCTCGCCAACCGACCAATCAGTTTCTCTGAATTTAAACGTTTCCAGTTAACACTAAATCCACTAGAATTTTGCCATGAAGATATCACTCGTGGATTTCCCCAAGTTGACCTAAGCCAACCATCCAAATCCAAGGTAGAAATCTCATGTTCTGCGTGAAACTAAATTGCTACCAAATTACCCAAGACTTGCTGCAATCCCACAAAGCAGTGAAGAGTAGTATCCAACTCTCGTAGCACCTTAGAGCACATGGGAGAATAACAGTAATCTAAGAAGCCGAAACCAAACTATAGGAATCACATCAAACAAAACCAACCAAATAATGAGCTGATATTTTATCAACTTGGGTTGATTGAGTGGTAGTTCACTCGTTCGTCTGAGCAAGTGTCGGAATTTGAATCCTGCCTTATGCATACAGCTATCCGTTGATCAGGGACAAATCATTGAATAGAACTTACATTCGTCGCAGATTAATCCTTAACCTATAGAGTTGGAAAATGCCGCAAGAAATTGAAAAAAAGAGCTTATATTTGTCTGAAGGTAGCTAATTTCCAATCCCGCTTCCAGTTCCCTATCTCGTTCCGATCACTTCCCTTTTAGCAACCACCACTATCCCTTTGCAGCTAGGCAGATACCACAACTGAAAGTTCAATAGTTATTATTAAGCTAAAGTATATGAGTAAATATTATATTATTTAGAGATCGATTAGATTATATATAAATTAATGATAAATTTGAATTATTTATATTAAAAATATTTTGAAGAATATTTATTTGATAATTTGTATATAATTTCATATAATTATTTAAACTAAAATGTAATATATATTAAAATATAGTTTATTAGTTTAAAAATTTGAATTCATTTATTTTAAAAAAAGACACAGGTCTTTTATATTAGAGTCGTACAAAACTATATTTTCATTTGTTTTTTTTTTTTTGAAAAAGACAGGCCTTTTATATTAGAGTTGTACAAAGTTACATCTTCATTTATTTTTGTTTTTATATTTACTTTAGTTGTCATACTTTGTCTTCTCATATGGTGTCCTTTACCTTCAAATAATTTAAGAAAAAATTGAAAAAAAATGAATGAGAATGAAAAGCACTAAAAATATAATACAAAATTATAAATTAATTTTATAATCATGATATATTTAAAAATATACCTAGTAAGGAGATGTGCCAAATTTGAGCTTACTTCGGTTTAGAAAAATAAATGATAATAAAAAATACCAAAATATATAAAATTATGAAGTAATTTTATAATCATAATATATTTGAATGTATTTTATAAGAAGATGTTCCAAATTTAAACTTACTTAAAAGGATAAGATAGATATACTATTAATGTGTATAAGTTATAGAATTTCAATATTTATAAGTGAAATTTTTATAATTATTATTATGATACTTTTAGTGTATATTTATTGTATTTAATTAGTATTTTATGTTTTAATGAATAATAATAAATAAGAGTTTTTTTTCTTTTATATTTTTTTAAATTATACTAAAAGATGATTGGTAGATTCTTGAGTTTTGCCAAATTATCAAAGTTGCTGATGTGACATCATTAGAAGAGAAACACATGAATTAAATTCATTGTATAAGAAATTAGTATCAACTTTTATACAATAGGAATAAATAAACTGTTAGAATAAAATATATTTTTTGTTTTTAAAAATTTACAATTTCGTTTAGAAATACCCCTAATTATTTCATTCAATTTTATTTCTAATATTTTTTATTTATATCAAAAATACTCTTAGACATTTTAAATTTTATCCTTAATATTTTAGATAGAATTAATATTTAAAAGCAATTTAGATACAAATAAATAATATTAAAAATAAAATTAAATATTAAAAATATTTTTAAGAAAAATCACAGACATTAAGAATAGGAAAAAGAGCATGTTTTATCCAAATTGTTGATATTTAATTCCTCCACAAAGAAGGAATGATGCTTTAGCTTTAAGACTACTCATGGGACGTGTTAGAAACAAGAGACTAAACTGGAGAAAGGATTTGTCTATTCAAATTGTCTAGAATGATACAATATAAAGGGTATTTATAGGTACTAAGAAAATCATAATAATAAAGACGTAATTTTCTATAATAAATATTCAAATATCCTAAATAATACTAATTGATCTTAATTGATTCTAATTATGTTCTAACATCCCCCCTCAAACTCAAGTGACAACTTGAGTTTGAAACTTATTTAAAACAACGAAATAAAGAGAAAAAAAATTGCATAAATTGATAAAACGGGTGCAGACGGAACTGCCGGAAGGAAGCGCATATGGAACTGCCGCTTGTCTGAAGGAAGCGCAGACGGAACTGCCGCTTGTCTGAAGGAAGCGTAGACGGAACTGCCGCTAGTCTGAAGGAAGCGCAGACGGAACTGCCGCTATCTAAAGGAAGTGCAGACGGAACTGCTAGAAAGAAACGCACACGGAACTGCCACAAGAAAACACAGACGAAACGCAGACGAACTGCCAGGAGAAAACGCAGATGGAACTGCCACGAGAGTACACAGACGAAACTGCCACGAGAAGACGCAGACGGAACTGCCACGAGAGAGGATGCAGACGAAACTGCCACGAGAGGATGCAGACGGAACTGCCACGAGGAAACGCAGATGAAACTGCCGAAAGAGAGCAAAAAATGTATAACTTCTTCATGAGAATAGGTAAGCATGACAATGTTTGATCATTCGAGTCGAAAAAAAACAAGACAGAGAAAATAGGCTAGTCGGTGAGGTAAAAAACCATCAAAGGAGTGACAAAAGGGAAAGAAGAATGGCATAGAAAAAAATTGCAAAACTACGGTGATTTCACCGGAAGGAAAACAACATATCCTCTTCAAGGAGGATACCATGGCTCTGATACCATGTTAGAAACAAGAGACTAAATAGGAGAAATGATTTGTCTATTCAAATTGTCTAGAATGATACAATATAAAGGGTATTTATAGGTACTAAGAGAATCATAATAATAAAGATGTAATCTCCTATAATAAATATTCAGATATCCTAAATAATACTAATTGATCCTAATTGATCCTAATTATATTCTAACAGGACGAACCTCATGTTCTGTGCTTCATGTTTTCGCACAAGTACTTTAAGACCATTTTTACTCCTCACTTTCCGAAACAACATACTTTTTTTAAATATGCGGGGAAGGCAGAGGATATAACAAGTCTTCAGATGGTTTCCTTTTCCAACTCTTACCTTTTTTTTTCAATTAATCTCTACATCAAAGTCAATTAACAAACTAAGTCCAACCAAGTATCTTTGACTTAATTCACCTTCACGTACTATTATTTTTAACAAACTTTTAACTCAACGTGCGAATATATATAACTGCATTTTTCATGCAGATTTAGTTTCCTTTCTCTAATTTTTTCAACGTTTTTTGCGTTTCTACGTTCTGTTCCATCTCTGTGTTCTTTACGTTTCTCTTCCTGTAACACTTTAATTAGTCTAAGTTTTACCTCACGTCGTAAAGCAAGGTTAATTAGCGATTACGACAGTTCTAAGCTCATACATAATGTATATTTATAAGGAAAAATATAATCTAAAAGCCCGATGAAAGATACAGCTCAAAACAGGATTTCAAAAGCGCAAAACATACTAATGAAGCTACTATCTTAAGGTACAAGAAACAGATGTGATATAAATAAGATAATAGTATATTAGTGTAATTTCATAAGGAACTAGCCACGACTCGTGGAGTTTAAGCCGGCTAGCCATATACAGACCATACAGAAATCTGATAGTTTGAAAACAGCTTATACAAGTTTTTCTCTCATGATAAAAGCCTCTAGGCAATGACAAAATACAAAAAGAGAGATGTATAAACAACATAAACCAAAAAGACTCCAAAAGAATCCAAGATCCTCCGCTTCTGTCACCATCCAAAACAACTCACCGAGGTGGGTTACGACCTGCATCTGAAAAACACAACAGAAACATGGTATGAGAACCGGAGGTTCTCAGTACGGTAACAGTGCCCAATGATGTAGGATATAAGACCCCGAGACGCCAAAGGCAATCCTAAGCTCCATATCCATCACAAGATTCAACTTAAAACCTTCTAAAATAAATAAGCATAAATATACCAACATTAACTTAAATAAACCGGGTTATCTATCTTAGAGGATTTCTACTCTAACCAAGCACCGCTGTCTGGTGGACGAAATTGTGATCACATTATATGTTTCTTGGATTTTGAATGAAAGCTTATTTATGGCACTGCCATGTTCTAATTATTTTGAGATGAAGGCTTCTAAGGGGCAGCACCTGTGTGAGGTTTTCTTTATTGGAATTCACAACTCCGTTCAACTAACCAGCAAGTGTACTGGGTCGTCCAAGTAATACCTTACGTGAGTAAGGGTCGAATCCACAGAGATTGTTGGTATGAAGCAAGCTATGGTCACCTTGCAAATCTCAGTTAGGCAGATTAAAAAGTTATGGGTTCGAAAATAGAAATAAAGATTAGAAATAATAAAAAGGATAGAATACTTATGTAGATTCATTGGTAGGAATTTCAGATAAGCGGAATGGAGGTGCTGTAGAGCTCTCGGACGCCTGCCTTCCTATTCCTTCTACTCAATCCTTCTTAATCCTTTCCATGGCAAGCTTTGTATAGGGGTTCACTATCAGCTGTGGCTACTTTCATTCCTCTCGGGGAAATAACCTGTACGGCTGTCACTCGCACAGCTAACCAGTCTGGAGGCATCACCCATGGTTGATAGCTACATCCCATCCTCGCAGTGAAAGCTAATGCACGCACTCTGTCACAGTACGGCCAATCACCGGTTGGTTCCCGCTCCTACTGGAATAGAATCCCTCTTTTGCGTTTGTCACTAACGCCCAGCAGGTTAAAGTTTGAAGCACGTCACAGTCATTCATTACCGGAATCCTACTCGGAATACCACAGACAAGGTGAGACTTTCCGGATTCCCAGGATCCTACTCGGAACACCACAGACAAGGTTGGACTTTCCGGATCCTCATAAATGCCGCCATCCATCTAGCTTATACCACGAAGATTCTGTTGGGGAATCTAAGAGATACACATTCAAGCTTGTGTTGCATGTAGAACGTAAGTGGTTGTCAATCACGCACGTTCATGAGTGAGAACGTTAATGAGGGTTATTAACTCATCACATTCATCATGTTCTTGGGTACGAATGAATATCTTGGAATAAGAATAAAAGAGGAATTGGATAAAAGAAAATAGAACTTCATTAATCTTTGAGGTACAGCAGAGCTCCACACCCTTAATCTATGGTGTGCAGAAACTCCACCGTTAAAAATACATAAGCAAGAGGTCCAGGCATGGCCGAATGACCAGCCCCTAAACGTGATCACAGGATAGAAAATACAATCCAGGATGTCTAATACAATAGTAAAAGGTCCTATATATACTAGACTAGCTACTAGGGTTTACATGAGTAAGTAATTGATGCATAAATCCACTTCCGGGGCCCACTTGGTGTGTGCTTGGGCTGAGCTTGATCAATCCACGAGCTAAGGCATTTCTTGGCGTTAAACTCCAGGTTATGACGTGTTTTGGGCGTTTAACTCCGGATCATGACGTTTTTCTGGCGTTTTACTTCAGACAGCAGCATGTACTTGGCGTTTAACGCCAAGTTACGTCGTCATTCTTCGACTAAAGTATGGACTATTATATATTGCTGGAAAGCCCTGGATGTCTACTTTCGAACGCCGTTGAGAGCGCGCCATTTGGAGTTCTGTAGCTCCAGAAAATCCATTTCGAGTGCAGGGAGGTCAGAATCCAACAGCATCAGCAGTCCTTTTGTCAGCCTTTTTCAGAGTTTTGCTCAAATCCCTCAATTTCAGTCAAAATTTACCTGAAATCACAGAAAAACACACAAACTCATAGTAAAGTCCAGAAATGTGAATTTAACATAAAAACTAATGAAAACATCCCTAAAAGTAGCTTAAACTTACTAAAAACTATATAAAAACAATGCCAAAAAGCGTATAAATTATCCGCTCATCACAACACCAAACTTAAATTGTTGCTTGTCCCCAAGCAACTGAAAATCAAATAGGATAAAAAGAAGAGAACATACTATAAACTCCAAAATATCAATGAATAGTAATTTAATCAGATGAGCGGGACTTGTAGCTTTTTGCTTCTGAACAGGTTTGGCATCTCACTTTTTCCTTTGAAGTTTAGAATGATTGGCTTCTCTAGGAACTTAGAATTTTGGATAGTGTTATTGACTTTCCTAGTTAAGCATGTTGATTCTTGAACACAGCTACTTATGAGTCTTGGCTGTGGCCCTAAGCACTTTGTCTTCCAGTATTACCACCGGATACACAAATGCCACAGACACATAACTGGGTGAACCTTTTCAGATTGTGACTCAGCTTTGCTAAAGTCCCCAGTTAGTGGTGTCCAGAGCTCTTAAGCACACTCTTTTGCTTTGGATCACGACTTTAACCATTCAGTCTCAAGCTTTTCACTTGGACCTTCATGACACAAGCACATGGTTAGGGACAGCTTGATTCAGCCGCTTAGGCCTGGATTTTAATTTCCTTGGGCCCTCCTATCCATTGATGCTCAAAGCCTTGGATCCTTGCTAAAATTTTTGCCACTTTTTTTTTTTTTTTCACTGCTTTTTCTTGCTTCAAGAATCAATTTCATGGTGTTTTTCAGATCATCAATAACATTTCTCTTTTGTTCATCATTCTTTCAAGCACCAACAGTTTTAACATTCATAAACAACAAGATCAAAAGACATATGCACTGTTCATTCATTCATTCAGAAAACAAAAATTATTGCCACCACATCAATATAATTAAATTAAATTCACTAATAATTTCGAAAATTATGTACTTCTTGTTCTTTTGATTTAAAACATTTTTCTTTTAAGAGAGGTGAAGGACTACTGGATTTTATTCATAGCTTTAAAGCATGGTTTACATACTAATGATCATGAAATAGAGACACAAAAACATAGATAAACATAGCATTAAAAACCGAAAACAGAAAGATATAAAGAACAAGGAATGAATCCACCTTAGTGGCGTCTTCTTCTTGAAGGACCAATGATGTTCTTCAACTCTTCTATGTCCCTTCCTTGCCTTTGTTGCTCCTCCCTCATTGCTCTTTGATCTTCTCTTATTTCTTGGAGAGTGAGGGCGTGTTCATGGTGTTCCACCCTTAATTGTTCAACATTATAGCTCAAATCTTCCAAGGAGGTGCTAAGTTGCTCCCAATAGTTGTTGGGAGGAAAGTGCATTCCATGAGGCATTTATTGATGATGAACTTCCTCATGTTCTTCTTGGGGGCCGTGAGGGACTTCCCTTGTTTGCTCCATCCTTTTCTTGGTGATGGGCTTGTCTTCTTCAATGGAGACATCTCCATCTATGATAACTCCAGCTGAATAACATAGATGGCATATGAGGTGAGGGAATGCTAGCCGTGCCATGTATGAAGGCTTGTCAGCTATTTTGTAGAGTTCATTGGCTATGACTTCATGAACCTCTACTTCCTCTCCAATCATGATGCTATGGATCATGATGGCCCGATCCACAGTAACTTCAGATCGGTTGCTTGTAGGGATGATGGATCTTTGAATAAACTCCAACCATCCTCTAGCTACAGGCTTGAGGTCCAGTCTTCTTAGTTTGACTGGCTTGCCTTTGGAATCTACTCTCCATTGGGCGCCTTCCACACATATGTCCATAAGGACTTGGTCCAACCTTTGGTTAAAGTTGACCCTTCTTGTGTAGGGGTGTTCATCACCTTGCATCATAGGCAAATGAAACGCCAACCTCACATTTTTCAGACTGAAATCCAAGTATTTCCCCCTAACCATTGTGAGATAATTCTTTGGGCTTGGGTTCATACTTTGGTCATGGTTTCTAGTGATCCATGCATTGGCATAGAACTCTTGAACCATGAGAATTCCGACTTGTTGCATGGGGTTGGCTAAGACTTCCCAACCTCTTCTTTGAATTTCATGTCGGATCTCCGGATACTCATTTTTCATGAGCTTGAAAGGGACCTCAGGGATCACTTTCTTCTTTGCCACAACATCATAGAAGTGGTCTTGATGGCTTTTGGAGATGAACCTCTCCTTCTCCCATGACTCGGAGGAAGAAGCTTTTGCTTTCCCTTTTCCTTTTCTTGAGGAAATTCCGGTCTTGGGTGCCATTGATGGTGAAAAAATAAAAAAAGCTTAGGCTTTTTACCACACCAAACTTAAAATTTGCTCGTCCTCGAGCAAGAAAAGAAAAGAAGAGTAGTAGAAGAAGAAGAAAAGATGGTAGAGAGGGAGAAGAGAGGGTTCGGCTATGTGGGGGAATGTGGGTTTGTCGTGTGAAAATGTAAAAGAAAAGAAGGGTATTTATAGGGGGAGGGGGGGAAGGGATTTAGGCCATTTTGGGTGGGAAAGGGTGGGAATTGAATTTGAATTTTATGAGGGTAGGTGGGGTTTATGGGGAAGAGGAGATTGATGTGAATGGTGAATGGGGTAATTGGGAAGAGGGGTTGAGGTGATTGGTGAAGGTTTTTGGGAAGGGTGACATTGGGAATGAGATTTGGATTAGGGGAGTGTGAATAAGATTAAAAGAAAAAGGTAGGTGGGGATCCTGTGGGGTCCACAGATCCTGAGGTAGGAATCCTGTGGGGTCCACAGGTCCTGAGGTGAAAACAAATACCATTGCTTCACCCTATAGGCGTGTAAATTGCCTTCATGCTCCATTCTGGCGTTCAAACGCCCATTGGTGCATGTTCCGGGCGTTAAACGCCCATGTAATGCTTGTTTCTGGCGTTGAACGCCAGTTTCAAGCTTGTTTCTGGCGTTCAGCGCCAAATTGTCCTCTGTGTGCGCATTCTGGCGTTAAACGCCAGGATGTAGCTTGTTTTGGGCGTTCAGCGCCAGAAAGATGCTCTGTTCTGGCGTTGAACGCCAGCCAGATGCTCCTTCTGGGCGCTGAACGCCAGCCCGTGCGTCCTCCAGGGTGAAAAATTTTTTTCTTCTGTTTTTGACTCTGTTTTTAATTTTTTTGATTTTTTCGTGACTCCTCATGATCATGTACCTAATAAAACACAAAAATAACAAAGAACAAAATAAAATAAAATTAGATAAATAAAATTGGGTTGCCTCCCAACAAGCGCTTCTTTAATGTCATTAGCTTGACAGTGCTCCACAAGGTGATCAGGTCAATGTTAGTGTAGTCCCAACACCAAACTTAGAATTTGGATATGGGGTTTGAACACCAAACTTAGAGTTTGGTTGTGGCTTCACAACACCAAACTTAGAGTTTGACTGTGTGGGTTCTTCTTGACCTTGAACTGAGAGAAGCTCTTCATGCTTACTCTTTTGTCACAGAGGGATTGCCATGTGCCTGAAACACAAGGTATTCTTCATTCAATTGAAGGACTAATTCACCTCTGTTGACATCTATCACAGCTCCTGCTGTGGCTAGGAAAGGTCTTCCTAGGATGATGCATTCATCATCTTCCTTCCTAGTGTCTAGGATTATGAAATCAGTAGGGATGTAAAGGCCTTCAACCTTTACTAGCACGTCCTCTACCAACCCATAAGCTTGTCTCACTGACTTGTCTGCCAGTTGTAATGAGAACAAGGCAGGTTGTACCTCAATGATTCCCAGCTTCTCCATCACAGAGAGTGGCATAAGATTTATTCCTGATCCAAGATCACATAGAGCTCTTTCAAAGCTCATAGTGCCAATGGTGCAAGGTATTAAGAACTTGCCAGGATCTTGTTTCTTTTGAGGTAGAGTTCTCTGAATCCAAGTATCCAGTTCACTAATGAGCAAGGGAGGTTCACTTTCCCAAGTCTCATTACCAAATAACTTGGCATTCAGCTTCATGATAGCTCCTAAATATTGAGCAACTTGCTCTTCAGTCACATCTTCATCCTCTTCAGAGGATGAATATTCTTCAGAGCTCATGAATGGCAGAAGGAGATTCAAAGGAATCTCTATGGTCTCTAGATGAACCTCAGATTCCTCAGGATCCTTAATAGGAGACTCCTTCTTGCTTGAGGAACGTCCCAGGAGGTCTTCCTCACTAGGATTTTTGTCCTTCTCCTCCTTGGTGCATTCGGCCACTTTGATTAAATCAATGGCCTTGCACTCTCCTTTTGGATTCTCTTCTGTATTGCTTGGGAGAGTACTGGGAGGAGTTTCAATAACTTTCTTACTCAGCTGGCCCACTTGTGCCTCCAGATTTCTAATGGAGGATCTTGTTTCATTCATGAAACTGAAAGTGGCTTTTGACAGATCAGAGACTATATTGGCTAAATTAGAAGTGTTTTGTTCAGAGTTCTCTGTCTGTTGCTGAGAAGATGATGGATATGGCTTACTATTGTTCAGCCTATTGCGTCCACCATTGTTAAAACCTTGTTGAGGTTTTTGTTGATCCTTCCAGGAGAAATTTGGATGATTTCTCCATGATGAGTTATAGGTGTTTCCATAAGGTTCACCTAAGTAATTAACCTCTGCCATGGCAGGGTTCTCAGGATCATAAGCTTCTTCAGAAGCTGCCTCTCTAGTGCTATTGGATGCATGTTGCAATCCATTCAGATTTTGAGAGATCATGTTGACCTGTTGAGTCAACACTTTGTTCTGAGCCAATATGGCATTCAGAGCATCAATTTCAAGAACTCCTTTCTTCTGAGGTACCCCATTGTTCACGGAATTCCTCTCAGAAGTGTACATGAACTGGTTGTTTGCAACCATGTCAATGAGTTCTTGAGCCTCTTCAGGCGTTTTCTTCAGGTGAATAGATCCACCTGCAGAATGGTCCAATGACATTTTTGAAAATTCAGAGAGACCATAATAGAATATATCTAATATGGTCCATTCAGAAAACATGTCAGATGGACATCTCTTGGTCAGCTGCTTGTATCTTTCCCAAGCTTCATAGAGGGATTCACCATCTTTTTGTTTGAAGGTTTGAACATCCACTCTCAGCTTGCTCAGCTTTTGAGGAGGAAAGAACTTATCTAAGAATGCAGTGACAAGCTTATCCCATGAGTCCAGGCTATCCTTGGGTTATGAATCCAACCATACTCTAGCTCTGTCTCTTACAGCAAAAGGGAAAAGTAAGAGTCTGTAGACTTCAGGATTAACTCCATTTGTCTTTACAGTGTCACAGATCTGCAAGAACTCAGTTAAAAACTGGTAAGGATCTTCAGATGGAAGTCCATAAAACTTGCAGTTTTGTTGCATTAAAGCAACTAGTTGAGGCTTAAGCTCAAAGTTATTGGCTCCAATGGCAGGAATGGAGATGCTTCTTCCATCAAACTTGGACGTTGGCTTTGTGAAGTCTCCAAGCATTCTCCTTGCATTATTATTATTTTCGGCCATCACCTCTTGTTCTAATGTTTCTGAAAGGTTGTTTCTGGATTGTTGTAATTTAGCTTCTCTTAATTTTTTCTTTAGAGTCCTTTCAGGTTCTGGGTCAATGTCAACAAGAGTGCCTTTATCCTTGTTCCTGCTCATATGAAAGAGAAGAAAACAAGAAAAGAAAAAGGAGTCCTCTATGTCACAGTATAGAGATTCCTTTATGTTAGTAGAAGAAGAAAGGGGTATAAGAAAGAAGAAGGGGGTTCGGTTTTTAGATGAAGAGAGGTGAAGAGAAGTGTTAGTAATTAATTAATTAAATAGAAGAGGAGAAGAGAAGGAAGAATTCGAAAATAATTTTGAAAAAGTAGTTAGTGATTTTCGAAAATTAGAAATAAAGTAAAATTAAAATTAAAACTTAAAACAATTAATTAATTAAAAAGAATTTTGAAAAAGAGAGAGATATTTTCGAAAATTAGAGAGGGAAGAGTAGTTAGGTGGTTTTGAAAAAGATAAGAAACAAACAAAAAGTTAGTTAGTTGATTGAAAAAGATTTGAAATCAAAATTTAAAAAGATAAGAAGATAAGAAGTTAGATAAGATATTTTGAAATCAAATTTTTGAAAAAGATAAAATTTTAAAAAGAATAAGATAAAGAGATAAGATAAAAGTTTTAAGATAAAGATATTTTGAAAAAGATTTAGTTTTTTAAAATAACTTAACTAACAAGAAACTACAAGATAAGATTCTAGAACTTAAAGATTGAACCTTTCTTAACAAGAAAGTAACAAACTTCAAATTTTTGAACCAATCACATTAATTATTAGCTAATTTTCGAAAATTACATATAAAGATAAGAAAAAGATTTTGAAAATAATTTGAAAAATATTTTTTGAAATTTTCGAAAAATAGAAAAAAATGAAAAAGATATGATTTTTAAAAAAAGATTTTGAAAAGATAAGATTTTTAAAATTGAAATTTTGACTTGACTAGTAAGAAATAACTAATTTTGAAAATTTTTGACCAAGTCAACCCAAAATTTCGAAATTTTGGAGGGAAATAAGGAAAAGATATTTTTTTTTTTGATTTTTAAAGAAAAACACAAAAATGACCCAAAACATGAAAATTTTGGATCAAGACACAAGATGCATGCAAGAATGCTATGAATGTCAAGATGAACACCAAGAACACTATGAAGATCATGATGAACATCAAGAACATAATTTTGAAAAATTTTTAATGCAAAGAAAACATGCAAGACACCAAACTTAGAAATTTTTAATGCTTGGAAAATATGAATGCAAAGATGCACATGAAAAACAAGAAACAACACAAAACAAGAAATCATCAAGATCAAACAAGAGGACTTATCAAGAACAACTTGAAGATCATGAAGAACACTATGAATGCATGAGATTTTCGAAAAAAAATGCAAGAAAAAATTTTAAAGCATGCAATTGACACCAAACTTAAAAATTAACTCAAGACTCAAACAAGAACACAAAATATTTTTGGTTTTTATGATTTTATGATTTTTTTGTATTTTTATTAATTTTTTTCGAAAAATAAAGTTGGAAAAACGAAAAATAAAAAGAAAAATTTTGAAAAATATTTTTGAAAAGAAAATTACCTAATCTGAGCAACAAGATGAACCGTCAGTTGTCCATACTCAAACAATCCCCGGCAACGGCGCCAAAAACTTGGTGGACGAAATTGTGATCACATTATATGTTTCTTGGATTTTGAATGAAAGCTTATTTATGGCACTGCCATGTTCTAATTATTTTGAGATGAAGGCTTCTAAGGGGCAGCACCTGTGTGAGGTTTTCTTTATTGGAATTCACAACTCCGTTCAACTAACCAGCAAGTGTACTGGGTCGTCCAAGTAATACCTTACGTGAGTAAGGGTCGAATCCACAGAGATTGTTGGTATGAAGCAAGCTATGGTCACCTTGCAAATCTCAGTTAGGCAGATTAAAAAGTTATGGGTTCGAAAATAGAAATAAAGATTAGAAATAATAAAAAGGATAGAATACTTATGTAGATTCATTGGTAGGAATTTCAGATAAGCGGAATGGAGGTGCTGTAGAGCTCTCGGACGCCTGCCTTCCTATTCCTTCTACTCAATCCTTCTTACTCCTTTCCATGGCAAGCTTTGTATAGGGGTTCACTATCAGCTGTGGCTACTTTCATTCCTCTCGGGGAAATAACCTGTACGGCTGTCACTCGCACAGCTAACCAGTCTGGAGGCATCACCCATGGTTGATAGCTACATCCCATCCTCGCAGTGAAAGCTAATGCACGCACTCTGTCACAGTACGGCCAATCACCGGTTGGTTCCCGCTCCTACTGGAATAGAATCCCTCTTTTGCGTTTGTCACTAACGCCCAGCAGGTTAAAGTTTGAAGCACGTCACAGTCATTCATTACCGGAATCCTACTCGGAATACCACAGACAAGGTGAGACTTTCCGGATTCCCAGGATCCTACTCGGAACACCACAGACAAGGTTGGACTTTCCGGATCCTCATAAATGCCGCCATCCATCTAGCTTATACCACGAAGATTCTGTTGGGGAATCTAAGAGATACACATTCAAGCTTGTGTTGCATGTAGAACGTAAGTGGTTGTCAATCACGCACGTTCATGAGTGAGAACGTTAATGAGGGTTATTAACTCATCACATTCATCATGTTCTTGGGTACGAATGAATATCTTGGAATAAGAATAAAAGAGGAATTGGATAAAAGAAAATAGAACTTCATTAATCTTTGAGGTACAGCAGAGCTCCACACCCTTAATCTATGGTGTGCAGAAACTCCACCGTTAAAAATACATAAGCAAGAGGTCCAGGCATGGCCGAATGACCAGCCCCCTAAACGTGATCACAGGATAGAAAATACAATCCAGGATGTCTAATACAATAGTAAAAGGTCCTATATATACTAGACTAGCTACTAGGGTTTACATGAGTAAGTAATTGATGCATAAATCCACTTCCGGGGCCCACTTGGTGTGTGCTTGGGCTGAGCTTGATCAATCCACGAGCTAAGGCATTTCTTGGCGTTAAACTCCAGGTTATGACGTGTTTTGGGCGTTTAACTCCGGATCATGACGTTTTTCTGGCGTTTTACTTCAGACAGCAGCATGTACTTGGCGTTTAACGCCAAGTTACGTCATCATTCTTCGACTAAAGTATGGACTATTATATATTGCTGGAAAGCCCTGGATGTCTACTTTCGAACGCCGTTGAGAGCGCGCCATTTGGAGTTCTGTAGCTCCAGAAAATCCATTTCGAGTGCAGGGAGGTCAGAATCCAACAGCATCAGCAGTCCTTTTGTCAGCCTTTTTCAGAGTTTTGCTCAAATCCCTCAATTTCAGTCAAAATTTACCTGAAATCACAGAAAAACACACAAACTCATAGTAAAGTCCAGAAATGTGAATTTAACATAAAAACTAATGAAAACATCCCTAAAAGTAGCTTAAACTTACTAAAAACTATATAAAAACAATGTCAAAAAGCGTATAAATTATCCGCTCATCACTGTCCCACAGCCTTCACCAACCTATCCTCCATGCGATCCCATTTCCACTGCCTTCCGAACCTCCTCAATCCCAGTAGAAACACATATAATATACAATGCAAGTAAAACACATGTATTGACATATAAGACAATTAATTCAAATAGCAACTAGGCATGTTATACAAATTGGCAAGCCATTACAAGTAGACAAAGTATACAAATAGATAGAAAATGCATTATGATGAATGCTTGCCCTACTGGCTGTGATATCACATTGTCGGTTCAACTGCCAACCCGATACATCTCCATGGAGACGTCGCCCTTTGAAATTCTCATATGGGAAACCCTGAGATATAGTGCTCGGATCACTGTCCAAGTACCGGCGCCTGCACGCTCTATGTATTCGAAGGGATGCGAGCGGGATACTCTTGCCACAGACCTCACATCACAATGCAAGCGGGATGAACCACCGCCCTTACGCTGCCGCCGCTACCTCGACAGGCGGGATCCAACCGCCGTCCCTGCCGGGCGCATAGCGTCACATAATCTCAGTAAAAACAATGCATCAGTGGTTTTTAGAAAACATTTTCAGTATACAGGGATCCATCATCTCAATTCGAGTCCCCGACTCATCTCAACCACTGTCCATTCATATCTCGGTTTCCACACCTCAACAACTCATTTTTCTTTAGCACGCCAGAAGCCTAGGCCTCCATTTTCTATGTTTTCCAAATAATATCATTTAATATCCCTACATTCTTTCCCAATGTTTTAAAAGTCTAAAACTAGGCCCAAGAGTCTAAGAATAGTGTTAGAGAAGCTTACAACCTTGTTGGGAAGATAGAATAGTTGAAAACAAATAAAATTTTGAGAAACAGGACGTGTGCGGCCGCACAGGGGTGTGCGCGCGCACGCTCTGGAGAATTTTAAAATGTGTGCGTACGCACATGTGTCAAAGTTTACAAAGTCTGTTCACTCGCACAACCTGTGCCAGCTCCCCCAATAGATTAGCTTCCTGAACGTGTGCGTCCGTACAGGCCTGTGCGTACACACAGGTTGCAATTTTCCCTTGGTGTGTGTGCACACAAGCTGTGCTAGCGCCGCGAGCAGATTTCCTGCCTCTGCGTGTGCAGACGCACAAGTCTGTACGTGCGCACAGGTTAACATTTTTGCAGAGGTGTGCGTGAGCACATATCAGAAATCACAAAATTCTGCAACTTTGCAGAATTTTAGATTTCTAACACCATCTCTGAATGATCATAACTCCCTCTACAATATTCCAAATTTTGAAAACTTTATATAGATTAAAAGGGTATTCAAAGAACTTTTATTCCAGACAAATTTCAACCAATTTTGAAAACCGAGGCAAAAGTTATGATCAAACAAAGTTTACCAAAATCCAACTTTTACCTAAAATAACAATTTCCACAATTTCTTACCATACACATTCCACACCATACCAAACCATTCAAAACTCTCTTTTTCATCAAAATTAACCTTTTTGGGTCATAATACACCAACATTATCCTATTTTCGTTCACGTTTCACTGTTTTCAACCTCAACATCAATTCTATAGCACTTATAATCAAACCACATTCAAATTTACCATTTCATCAACCTCAACTTCACATCTATCATAATAAACCATCTTTCTAATCAATACAATCGTGCAACATCATCATATCATTATGAACCATCATAATTGCACCCAACATTCATTAACTCATCATAAACCATCATGCATCAACATTCAACACACCAACAATCATTTATTGCAAACCTATCCTATGGGTCACTAGACTAAGTGTCCATGAATATTATATACTACATAGAGGAAACCGAAACCATACCTTGGCCGATTCTCTTTATGAACCAAATGAGTTTCCAACCAAAATCCAACCACCAATGTAACTCCAACAAGCACCAAGAAGCTCCAAATTAACAATAATCAAGCTATATACATATAAATCACCCAAAATCAACCTATGGCTCAACGTAAATCAAAAGTTCACAAGAGTTCAAGGCCTATTACTTTTCTCAACAGATTTGGATGTCAAAACCCCAAGCTAAGCAAGGATTAGAGTGAACCTAAACACCAAGAATCATAAAACTCACTTAATCCCAAGCCCTTCATACCCAAAATTTTGAGGAGAAGAACTGAGAGGGATTTGAGTTTTCCTTACCAGTTTCTTGGGTGGGTTTTGTAGAGCTCGTCGCAAGGAACGCGTAGCCACTGACGACATGCAAATCGGAGTACCGTAGCTCAAGATATTAGCTAGAGAAGAGGAATATGAATAGTGCTCTTGGGGTTTCTCTTTTTCTTCTTCTCTTCAGCAATGTGTGGGTGTGTTTGAGTGTGTTATGAGTGATTGGGTTCATTAATGAACCCTTATATATGTTGGGCTTGGGCCAAACTTAGGTTCGGTCCAATCCGTTAGCGTTTTTAACCCATTTGGCCCAACTTCGAGCCAAACCTTTTAAAATTAACGCCCGGTTTTCAACTTCTAATATTTTTCTAATGTTTTTGACAATTTTCACTTTTTCTCATGCGGTACTGGGCAGACTTGAATCAGTTCAACTGGTTCAATTATCGATTCGCAGTTTTTCATGGTTTTTCGCAGAAAACACATTCTCTGACTCAAAGAGACCCACTGAGTCCTAAAATCACCTTTAAATGCTCAAATTCTCTCTCTAAGTTTTCAAAATCTACTTCGGGAAATATAATCACTTAATTAACCGGTTGATTAGACGCGGTTCTTACATTCTCCCCACCAAATAAGAAATTTTGCCCTCAAAATTTGAATTACCTGAGAAAAGCTCGGGATAATCCTTTCGCATCTCAGACTCCAATTCCCAAGTATGCTCTTCAACTCCTGCTCGCTCCCAAGCAACTTTAATCAACCGAACTTCCTTTTCTCGCAGCTTCTTCACACTAGTGTCGTCGATCCTCATTGGCGCTACTTGGAAAGTTAAGTTCTCCTTTAACTCAATTGACTTAGGCTCCAACACATGAGCCACATCTGATGTGTACTTACGAAGTTGTGAAACATGGAATACATCATGCAAGTTAGACAGATGAAGAGGTAAAGCAACTTTATACGCCACTGGCCTATATCTCTTCAAAATCTCAAATGGCCCTATATACCTTGGATTCAACTTCTAGGTCTTAATTGTTCTTCCAATCCCGGTTGTCGGTGTCACCCAAAGAAATATATGTTCTCTGGTGCCCAAAAATTACACTCACACTTTGTAATTCCGCACAACTAACTAGCAAGTGCACTGGGTCGTCCAAGTAATACCTTACGTGAGTAAGAGTCAAATTCCACGGAGATTGTTGGCTTGAAGCAAGCTATGGTTATCTTATTATTCTTAGTCAAGATACCAATAGGGTTCTTTAGTTTCAATTATAAAAAGTGAAAGGGCATAAAATAAGTAATTGTTACTCAATAGTGAAGAATATGTTGGAGTTTTGGAGATGCTTTGTCTTTTGAATCCCTGCAACATAATGCTTTCTTACTTTCAAACATGCAAGGCTCCTTCCATGGCAAACTGTATGTAGGGCGTCACCATTGTCAATGGCTACTTCCCATCCTCTCAGTGAAAATGGTCCAAATGCTCTATCACAACACGTCTAATCATCTGTCGGTTCTCGATCATGTCGGAATAGGATCCATTGATCATTTTGCGTCTGTCACTACGCCCAACACTCGCGAGTTTGAAGCTCGTCACAGTCATCCAATCCTTGAATCCTACTCGGAATACCACAGACAAGGTTTAGACTTTCCGGATTCTCAAGGATGCTGCCAATGGATTTTAGCTTATACCACGAAGACTCTGATTAAAGAATCCAAGAGATATTCATTCAATTGAAGGTAGAACATAGGTGATTGTCAGGCACGCGTTCATAGGTTGAGAATGGTGATGAGTGTCACAGATCATCACCTTCTTCATATTGAAGTGCGAATGAACATCTTAGATAGGAACAAGCTTGTTTGAATAGAAAACAGAAATAATTGCATTAATTCATCGAGACGTTGCAAAGCTCCTCACCCCCAACAATGGGGTTTAGAAACTCATGCCATCAAAGAGTACAAAGTTCAGATCTAAAAATGTCATAAGATACAAAATAAGTCTCTAAAAGTTGTTTAAATACTAAACTCGTAACCTAGGTTTATAGAAAATAAGTAAACTAAGATAGATAGTGCAGAAATCCACTTCTGGGACCCACTTGGTGTGTGCTGGGGCTGAGACTTAAGCTTCTCACATGCCTGAGCTATTTCTGGAGTTAAACGTTAGGTTGTAACCTATTTCTGGCGTTTAACTCCAACTTGCAACCTGTTTCTGGCGTTCAACGCCAGAATGCAACATGGAACTGGCGTTCAATGCCAGTTTACGTCATTTATCTTTGCGCAAAGTATGGACTATTATATATTGCTGAAAAGCCCTAGATGTCTACTTTCCAACCGAAATGAAAGCGTGCCAATTGGAATTCTGTAGCTCCAAAAAATTCATTCCGAATGCAGGGAGGTCAGAATCCAACAGCATCAGCAGTCCTTTTTCAGCCTGAATCAGATTTTTGCTCAGCTCCCTCAATTTCAGCCAAAAAATACTTGAAATCACAGAAAAACACACAAACTCATAGTAAAGTCCAGAAATATGAATTTTGCCTAAAAACTAATAAAAATATACTGAAAGCTAACTAAAACATACTAAAAATTATATGAAATTACCCTCAAAAGTGTATAAAATATCCGCTCATCATTCTCCCACTTCAAACTCTAATGGTGTTCTCCTCTGATATGCATAGCTCTTCTGTCGACTCTGAGCAGTTAGAATCCTTGCACGAATCTTCTTAATGTTCTCAGTAGTCTCTACTATCAAATCAGGACCCAAAACACTTGCTTCACCAAATTCATACCAACAAAGTGGAGACTGGCACTTCCGTCCATACAAGGCCTCATACGGAGGCATCCCAATGCTCGCATGAAAACTATTGTTGTACGCAAACTCCACTAATGGCATGTAGTAGTCTCAACTTCCGGGTTGATCTAAAACACACGCTCTCAGCATATCTTCCATCGTCTAAATAGTCCTTTCTGACTGTCCATCTGTTTGTGGATGATACGTCGTACTAAGACATAGCTTCGTACCGAAAGCTCTTTGGAATGCTCCCTAAAACCTTGAAGTGAATCGGGGATCACGGTCTGACACTATGCTCGATGGCACACCATGCAACGTTACTATCTCTTTGATATATAATTGATGAGTCCATATTTGACGGTATATTTTGACTCAATTTGGATGGATTCTAGCACATGAACTCACACTTAGGCACCAAAATAGCATACTTTTGTGTTTTGTCCCTAAAATGAGCCTAAATGTGAAAACATGCATTTTTGTGCCTAAATGAGTTATTTTAATTCCACTTTTATGCCATTCGATGCCGTGATATTTTTGTTGAGTGATTTCAGGTCATTTAGGCAAGAATGGATGGCTAAAAGTAGAAGAAAGCATGTACAAGGGAGAAAACATGAAGAAAACAAGGAAAAGTACACACAGCAAAGTGTGCATACGTGCGTACGCACAGGCGAGAATTTCCATGTGTGCGTGCACACAAGTACCTGTGCGTACGCACAGGTCAACATCCAGCCAAGTGTGCGGACGCACACATCTGTGCCTCCGCACAGGTCCCTGCACGTGATTTCATTAATGAAACATGTGCTTTGCGAATTCTGAGGCCTCTTGGCCCATTTTGGAAGGCTTGGATGCTGATTTTGGATGCTATATGAAGGGAGAATCAACACATATCAAGGGGAGCTCACTTAGATAGTTTTAGAGAGTAATTAGGAGTAGGAGTAGGAGTAGTGTAGCATTGCTCTCTTAGGGTTTCATTTTCCATTCTCATGTAGCATTTTATAGCAAGCTTAATTTTGGATTTTGATCATCTTTAATTGTAAGTACTCTTTAATTTCACTTTAATTACATTGTCTTTTGTTTCATTTCCTTTGGTTCAATTTAATTTGTTTATAATTGCAATTTTGAGTTTCATGAAGTTTTGATTGATGAATTTAATGTTTCATGCTTTCTTTATGTTTGTTTGGATGTTTATTGTTGATTTTGTGCATAGTTGGTTATAGCGTTCTATTTTACATTGTAAATTTCCATGTTTTGGTTTTATGCACACAAGGTGTTTGTGAGAATGCCAACTTTAGATCTTGAGTAGACTTTCACACCTTGACTTGTGGTTTGAGTTCCTAGGATACTAGAGTCTTAATGTCTGACATTTAGTGGTAGTTCTTGGGTAGTTAGTTGATTCTGGTTTCCATTGACGCTGTCCTTTTATTAACTAGTTTGGTAAGTTGGTTAGGACTTATGGATTGAGGTCAATTATTCTTGCTTGACTTACTCCTCGATGGTCGGGGTTGACTAGGCGAGATTGACTCATGTTAATTACCATAGTTGTGGTTATGGCGATGATAGGATTCCTTGGATCCTCACTCCCAAGTCAAGGCTTCTTTTATGTATTTTCCCTAGTTTTGATTTTGTTTCCGTTCTACTTGCATTAATTACTAATTTTGATTATCTCTTTGTTCTTTTATTACTTAGTTCTTTAAATCTTCATTTCTTGCTTTTAAAAACCCCCCTCTTTATCCATACAAGCGAAAGCGTATAACACTTCGATTGCATTCCTAAGGAGAATGACCCGAGGTTTAAATACTCTCGGTTTATATGTGATTCAAAATTATTATTTGATCTTGAGAATTCATTGTTTGTTTGGACTTTGCTACCAACAAATTGATGTTTGTTTTGATTGACTCTAAACCATGCAAGAATCCTCGCTGTCAAATTTGGCGCTGTTGCCGGGGATTTGCAATCAGTGTTAAATCTTTTGGTTGTTGTAAATATGTTAATAGTGTAAATAGCACTTTTTAGTTGTTTGTTTGCTTTTGATAGTAGGATTTTGTTTATAGTTTCTTGGTGACTTTCTCACACTATCACCACAATGCACTCTGATGAAACCCAAATACTTACCTTTATAGTCACCAATCTTACACACCATCACCCCACTATATACAAAACCAAGACCTTTACCCTCATGAGTTTGATGGTCAACCTTCATCACTTCAATCTTCATCTTCACAAATGGATCAAGCCACACAAGAAGTACTTTTCGTACTCATTCAAGAACAACAAGAGTTCCGGAAGAAGCAAGAGCAAGTCATGTCCACCTTAGCAAAAGCTTTGGATCATTTAGCTTCATCGCGTTCGTGCCACAAACAAGAATTTCTAGTAGACGAATGTGTGGAACCTAGTGAAAAGTGTGGGGCACAAGAAGAAGTGCAAGATCAAGAAGAAAATTTCAAGTCACAAGATGAAGTGAAAAAGGAGTCAAATAAAGAGTTGATAGGGATTGATCAAGAGGATTCCATCATTCAAGATTTTTTGTCCGACTTGGGTAATTCCTTCAAAGACCTTCATGAGCCTCCATTAGTAGATTTAGAAGGAGATGTTGATGTGGACTTCACACAACCTCCAATTTTTGACTTGAGTGATGATGTAGAAAATCCAAAAGAGGTTGAGGAAGAATTTTGTGACCAAGAGGTAGAAGTATTTGTGCAAGATAGAATTGAGTGGGTGAAGAATTCTCCAATAAGCTTCCTGGCACCACATCAATATGCCATCTTGGAAACAGACGCTCAACTTCGAACCTTTCTGGGAGTAGTAGGTGGTGAAGAGAAGAATGTTAATTGGCAACGAAATAGAAAGTTCATCAAAAGGGCCAACTTAACATTTGGAGCTCAATTTTGGTGCAAGAGTCAATTTAGTGGATTCTGGAGAGTGCACAAGCATGTCAATGGTGATAGAAGAACTCAAGTATGGGATCCGTGCAATGGTTTTATGAGTCAACACTTAAGGACCCCAGTTGTTAGCTTGAAATCTCTCATAAGTTGGATGAAATTCATTTGGGAACCGGAAGATCTAATCAGTAGCAAACTTGGTTGGAGATTCAAGGATGAGTGGAAGCATAAGCCGCCCTAACAAGGATCTCCTCACCAAGTCCAACTTAGGACTATAAACCAAAGTTCTTGGTGGGAGACACCCCACCATGGTAATATCCTTCTAACTTTCTCTCTTTTACCTTTTTTTTTTTTCATGTATAATTGGCTATATTGCTTGGTTGGGTACATTTATTTTGGTGCTTGTTGGGTAATTCTAGTGAATAATGTGTTTATGGGAGTTTTGTGATGTTTTGGGACTTGAAAACCTGTTTTGGATGTCAAGTTTGATGCCTTAGAGGCAAAATTTTTGTTGTAGGAACAGAGACCTGTGCGCGTGCACTATTTTGTGCGTCCGCATAGGTCCCCTATTTTCCAGTTCCTGTGCGTACGTGATGAGCGGATATTTTATACGCTTTTTGGGGATAATTTCATGTAGTTTTTAGTATATTTTAGTTAGTTTTTTGTATATTTTTAGTAGTTTTTAGGCAAAATTCATATTTCTGGACTTTACTATGAGTTTGTGTATTTTTCTGTGATTTCAGGTATTTTCTGGCTGAAATTGAGGGAGCTGAGAAAAAATCTGATTCAGGCTAAAAAAGGACTACTGATGCTGTTGGATTCTGACCTCCTTGTACTCAGAATGAATTTTTTGGAGCTACAGAAGTCCAATTGGTGCGATCTCAATTGGGTTGGAAAGTAGACATCCAGTGCTTTCCAGCAATATATAATAATTCATACTTTGCTTGAAGATAAACGACGTAAACAGGTGTTTAACGCCAGTTCCATGTTTCATTCTGGCGTTAAACGCCAGAAACAGGTTACAAGTTGGAGTTAAACGCCCAAAACAGGTTACAACCTGGCGTTTAACTCCAGAAACAGCCCAGGCACGTGAAAAGCTCAAGTCTCAGCCCTGCACAGACCAGGTGGGCCCCAGAAGTAAATTTCTGCACTATCTATCTCAGTTTACTCATTTTCTGTAAACTTAGGTTACTAGTTTAGTATTTAAACAACTTTTAGAGATTTATTTTGCACCTCATGACATTTTAGATCTAAACTTTGTATTCTCTGATGACATGAGTCTCTAAACTCCATCTCTCTTAGGGTTTCATTTTCCATTCTCATGTAGCATTTTATAGCAAGCTTAATTTTGGATTTTGATAATCTTTAATTGTAAGTACTCTATAATTTTACTTTATTTACATTGTCTTTAGTTTCATTTCCTTTGGTTCAAGTTACTTTATTTGTAATTGTAATTTTGAGTTTCTTGAAGTTTTGATTGATGAATTTAATGTTTTCATTCTTTCTTTATGTTTGTTTGGATGTTTATTGTTGATTTTGTGCATAGTTGGTTATGGCTTTCTATTTTACTTTGGAAATTTCCATGTTTTGATTTTATGCACACAAGGTTTTTGTAAAAATTCTAACTTTAGATCTTGAGTAGATTTTCACACATTGGCTTGTGGTTTGAGTTCCTAGGATACTAGAGTCTGAATGTCTGACATTTAGTGGTAGTTCTTGGGTAGTTAGTTGATTCTGGTTTCCATTGACGCTGGCCTTTTATCAACTAGTTTGGTAAGTTGGTTAGGACTTATGGATTGAGGTCAATTATGCTTGCTTGACTTACTCCTCGATGGTTGGGGTTGACTAGGTAAGATTGACTCATGATAATTACCATAGTTGTGGTTATGGCGATGATAGAATTCCTTGGATCCTCACTCCCAAGTCAAGGCTTCTTTTATGCATTTTCACTAGTTTTGATTTTGTTTCCTTTCTAGTTGCATTAATAACTAATTTTGATTATCTCTTTGTTCCTTTATTACTTAGTTCTTTAAATCTTCATTTCTTGCTTTTAAAAACCCCCCTCTTTATCCATACAACCGAAAGCGTATAACACTTCGATTGCATTCCTAGGGAGAACGACCCAAGATTTAAATACTCTCGGTTTATATGTGATTCAAAATTATTATTTGATCTTGAGAATTCATTGTTGGTTTGGACTATGCTACCAACGAATTGATGCTTGTTTTGATTGACTCCAAACCATGAAAGAATCCTCGCTGTCAACAATCTTTCGAACTCCTCCATAGAATAGTTTACTCGGATAGGCAGAAAATGATCGGATTTGGTTAAGCGATCTACGATCACCCAAACCGCATCAACTTCCGTCCTAGTCCTCGGTAAACCGGTCACAAAATCCATTGCAATTCCTTCCCACTTCCACTGAGAAATCTCAAGTGGTTGTAACATTCTCGACGGCTTTTGATGCTCTTTCTTCACTTTCTAACACGTTAGGCACTTGGATACCACTGTTGTTACATCACCTTTCATTCCAGGCCACCAGAACATCTTCTTCAAGTCATAATACATCTTCGTGCTTCCAGGATGAATGGAAAATCCACTGTTGTGAGCTTTCAACAACAAATCTTGTCTCAAACTTCTAACCTCCGGTATACAGTTCCTTCCCTTGTATCTCCATAATCCTTAACCATCCTTAGTGAATTCTTCACGCCTATTCTCACCAACTGGTTGAAACAATTGCTGAAGCTTCTACTCATCTTGTTGAGCCCTTTGAATCTCTGTCTTAAACATGCTTCAGATCTGTAGCTGGTTCAAACGAACCCTTCCTGCAACTTCATCGATATCCAGCTTAAGATCCACAAACTTATCCACAAACTCCTCTTCCTTGATTCTCATCCAAGCAATCGTTAAGGACTTCTGACTCAAAGGGTGATAACTCAACTCGAAATCATTATCTTTAAGCAACTCCATCCACCTTCTCTGGCACATATTTAGCACTTTCTGATTAAAGATGCACTTGAGACTCTTATGATCAGAAAAGACACTAAACTTTACTCCGTACAAGTGGTGTCTCCAAATCTTCAAGGCAAACACAATCGCTGCTAATTCGAAGTCATGAGTGGGGTAATTCACCTCATGCAGTCTTAGCTGACGTGATGCGTAAGCCACCATATTCTGGTGTTGCATTAACACACAACTCAAACCCTTCAAAGAAGCATCACAATACACTTCAAACGGTTCATGCGGTTCCGGTAAAACCAAAACAGGTGCTGAAGTTAGCTTCTGCTTCAAGGTCTAAAAACTCTCTTCACACTCCAATGTCCAAACAAAAGGCACTTCTTTTCTTGTTAACCTGGTCATTGGTAGTGCAATCTGGAAAAATCCTTCGATAAATCTCCAGTAATATCTAGCTAACCCCAAGAAACTCCTAACTTCCATTACCGTCGTCGGTCTTTCCCATTCCATCACCACTTCTACCTTAGAAGGATCTACCGCTATACCTCCCTTGCTCACCACATGACCTAGAAATTTCACTTCCTCCTTCCGGAACTCACAATTCGACAACTTAGTATACAATTTCCGCCCTTTCAGGATTTGCAGCACAATCCTCAAATGCTCCTTATGTTCCTTTGCCGTCTTGGAGTAAACTAAGATGTCGTCTATGAAGACTACCATGAACTTGTCAAGAAATGGATGAAAGACTCTGTTCATGTAATCCATGAAAACAGTAGGTGCGTTCGTTAACCCAAAGGACATCACCGCAAACTGGTAGTGTCCATAACGCGACCTAAACGCAGTCTTAGGAATATCATCCTCCTTCACCCTTATCTGATGGTAACCAGATCTCAAGTCAATCTTGGAAAATACTCCAGCTCCTTGCAGTTGATCCATCAAGTCATCTATTCTTGGCAGCGGGAACTTATTCTTCATAGTTACTTTGTTCAGTTATCGGTTATCCACACACAGTCACATTCCTCCATCTTTCTTCTTTACCAATAAAACCGGCACTCCCCACGGTGACACACTCGGTCGAATGAACCTCTTGTTTAGAAGCTCTTCCAACTAAGTTTTTAACTCGGCCATCTTTATCGGAGCCGTTATATACGGCACAATTGACACTGGTCCAGCTCCCAGCACCAATTCAATCGCAAAATCAATTTCCCTTTGAGGTGGGAACTCAGGGAAATCTTTTGGGAATACCTCAGGGAAATCTCTAACCACCGGTATCTAATCCAAGTCCTGGGCATCACCCAATGCATCAGCAGCCAACAGAATATAACCCTGACACTCCTTCCCACTACAATGCACCATTATAGAGTTCAGGTAATACCCCGTAGCTACCACTACTCCATTCTCTTCTTCTAGCATAAACTGAATAGTCCGTTCAAAGCAATCCAACAAAACCCGATTCTTCGACAACCAATCAAACACCAAAATCATCTCCAATCCAACCATCGGATAACACATCAAGTCATGCACAAAGTCTCTACCCTCAAGCTTGAAACCTACTTGTCTACAACCTAACCTAGTCATAATTGTTTGATGCCGAGTATGTTCATGCAGATCAAAAGGTAACTCTGACACTTTCAAGCTTAATTCCTCAACTTTAGCAAATGAAATAAACTAATACAAAGCTCCAGTATCATATAATGCAACTAAGGATTTATCACCAATTAGACATATACCTTTCATCAACGGATTTGCCTTGGAAGCATCCTTGGCATTCACAGCAAAAACTCTCCCCTGGTGCTGATCCTGACCCGCACTTGGGTTCTTCCCATGTGTGAAATCCCTTGCAAAATGACTAGGCAAGCCACAGTTGAAGCACCCACCTATACCAATCTTGCAAGAGTCATAAGGATGAAAACGTCCACAACGATCACAAGCTAAATCCGGAGAACTCTTACTCTAATTTCCTCTCCCTTTGCCATGCTAAACCTGATCATGGGTGTTCTTCCTAAAGCCTCCTTTCCCTTGAGGCGGATCTCCTCCTCTCTTGAAGCTTTGTCCTCTCGGATGAAAATACTTGCCACGCCCCCGACTAGAGCTCCCTCCATGAGTATCCTTGGACACCGCCACGGTCTTGGCATACTCTTGCACCACTCTTGCCTTATTCACTAAGTCGAAGAAGACACGGATCTCCATAGGAGTCACAGCAGTCATAATGTTGTTCTTTAGCCCCCTTTTTTATTTAATACACTTCTGACTCCCATAAGTCTATGGGGCACCCTGACATACCCTAGAAAACCTACAGAGTTTCTCAAACTTGCTTGTGTATTCCGCCATAGATAGGGAACCCTGCTTCAGCTATATCAGTTTCATCTCCTTTGCTTCCCTTGCAGACTCAGGAAAATACTTCTTATAAAAGGCCATTTGGAACACCTCCCACGGAATGTCGGCGTTCTGAAGTTATAGCAAGCGACACTCTGCTTGCAACCAGAGCTGGGCCTCTCCCGCTAGCTGATAAGAGGCAAACTCGACATATTGATTGAGGGGAACATGTTGTGCCTGTAAAGCACGCTCCATGGCCTGGAACTAGTGATCCCCTTTATTAGTGGATCCTCAGAAAGTTGGCGGATGAACCTTGAGCGACGTTGCCAAGGTCATCGGAACTCCTCTGGCGTTATCACCGTTTCCCTTGGCATTATCGTTAGCATTCCCTTCGCCATTCCCATTGCCATTTCCGTTCCCGGCCGGTTGGCCCAATCTCTACACAGCTTGCAGAGTCGCAACAACATTAGCTTCTGGTGGACGAAATTGTGATCACATCAATGTAGTACTCTTTGTTATTGTATGGAATCATTATTGTGGCTCTTTGCTATGTGTGGACACAACTCCGTTCAACTTAACCAGCAAGTGTACTGGTTCATCCAAGTAATACCTTACGTGAGTAAGGGTCGATCCCACAGAGATTGTTGGTACGAAGCAAGCTATGGTCATCTTGTAAATCTCAGTCAGGTGGATTATAATTGATTATGGATATTCGAATGATAATAAATAATAAACAGGAAATAAAGATAAATAACATAGGATAGAAATACTTATGTAAATTAATGGTGGGAATTTCAGATAAGCGTATGGAGATGCTGTGTTTCTTCTGAATCTTTGCTTTCCTACTGCTCAAATTACAGTTTTCTTACATCATTCCTTTCCATGGCAAGCTGTATGTAGGGCATCACTGTTGTCAATGGCTACATCCCATCCTCTCAGTGAAAAAGGTCCAAATGCTCTGTCACAGCACGGCTAATCATCTGTCGGTTCTCAATCAGGTAGGAATAGAATCCCTTGATTCTTTTGCGCCTGTCACTAACGCCCAGCCTTCAGGAGTTTGAAGCTCGTCATAGTCATTCAATCCCGGAATCCTACTCGGAATACCACAGACAAGGTTAGACTTTCCGGATTCCCATGAATGCCGCCATCAATTCTAGCTTATACCACGAAGATTCTGATTAAGGAATCCAGGAGATATGTGCCCGGACTAAGGTAGAACAGAAGTGGTTGTCGGTCACGCGCGTTCATAGGTGAGAATGATGATGAGTGTCACGGATCACCACATTCATTAAGTTGAAGTGCAACGAATATCTTAGAATAGGAATAAAGAGAATTGAATAGAAACAGTAGTAATTGCATTAAAACTTGAGGTACAGCAGAGCTCCACACCCTTAATCTATGGTGTGTAGAAACTCCACCGTTGAAAATACATAAGTGAAAGGTTTAGGCATGGCCGAATGGCCAGCCCCCAAGGTCTAAAGACTAGGCGTCCAGAGATGTCTAATACACTAGTAAAAAGTCCTATTTATAATAAACTAGCTACTAGGGTTTACAGAAGTAAGTAATTGATGCATAAATCCACTTCCAGGGCCCACTTGGTGTATGTTTGGGCTGAGCTTGATCTATCCACGAGCTGAGGCTTCTTTTTGAGTTGAACGCCAAGTTGTAACGTGTTTTGGGCGTTCAACTCTGGGTCGTGACGTGTTTCTGGCATTTGACTCCAGACAGCAACATGGAACTGGCGTTGAGCGCCAGTTTACGTCGTCAATTCCCGAATAAAGTATGGACTATTATATATTGCTGGAAAGCTCTGGATGTCTACTTTCCAACTTTGTTGAGAGCACGCCATTCGGAGTTCTGTAGCTCCAGAAAATGTATATCGAGTGAAGGGAGGTCAGAATCCAACAGCATCAGTAGTCCTTTGTCAGCCTTGCTTTCAGAGTTTTGCTCAGGTCCCTCAATTTTAGCCAGAATTTACCTGAAATCATAGAAAAACACACAGACTCTTAGTAAAGTCCAGAAATGTGAATTTAACATAAAAACTAATGAAAACATCCCTAAAAGTAACTAGATCATACTAAAAACTACCTAAAAACAATGCCAAAAAGCGTATAAATTATCCGTTCATCACAACACCAAACTTAAATTGTTGCTTGTCCCCAAGCAACTGAAAATCAAATAGGATAAAAAGAAGAGAATATACTATAAATTCCAAAATATCAATGAATATTAATTCTAATTAGATGAGCGGGACTTGTAGCTTTTTGCTTCTGAACAGTTTTGGCATCTCACTTTTTCCTTTGAAGTTTAGAATGATTGGCATCTCTAGGAACTTAGAATTTCAGATAGTGTTATTGATTCTCCTAGTTAAATATGTTGATTCTTGAACACAGCTACTTTTATGAGTCTTGGCCGTGGCCCTAAGCACTTTGTTTTCCAGTATTACCACCAGATACATAAATGCCACAGACACATAACTGGGTGAACCTTTTCAGATTGTGACTTAGCTTTGCTAAAGTCTCCAATTAGAGGTGTCCAGAGCTCTTAAGCACACTCTTTTTGCTTTGGATCACGACTTTAACCACTCAGTCTCAAGCTTTTCACTTGGACCTGCATGCCACAAACACATGGTTAGGGACAGCTTGATTTAGCCGCTTAGGCCTGGATTTTATTTCCTTGGGCCCTCCTATCCATTGATGCTCAAAGCCTTGGATCCTTTTTTACCCTTGCCTTTTGGTTTTAAGGGCTATTGGCTTTTTCTGCTTGCTTTTTCTTTTTCTTTCTATTTTTTTCGCCATTTTTTTTTCACAAGCTTTTGCTTTTTCACTGCTTTTTCTTGCTTCAAGAATCAATTTCATGATTTTTCAGATTGTCAATAACATTTTTCTTTGTTCATCATTCTTTCAAGAGCCAATAGTTTTATCATTCATAAACAACAAGATCAAAAATATGCACTGTTCAAGCATTCATTCAGAAAACAAAAAGTATTGTCACCACATCAATATAATTAAACTAAATTCAAGGATAAATTCGAAATTCATGTACTTCTTGTTCTTTTGAATTAAAACATTTTCCATTTAAGAGAGGTGAAGGATTAATGGAATTTTTCATAACTTTAAGACATAGTTACTAAACACTAATGATCATGAAGTAGAGACACAAAACATAGATAAACATATAATATAAAAACCAGACAGCAGAAAGAAATAAGAACAAGGAATGAATCCACCTTAGTGGCGTCTTCTTCTTGAAGGACCAATAATGTCCTTAAGCTCTTCTATGTCCCTTCCTTGCCTTTGTTGCTCCTCCCTCATTGCTCTTTGATCTTCTCTTATTTCATGGAGAATGATGGAGTGCTCTTGATGTTCCACCCTTAATTGTTCCACATTGTAGCTCAAATCTTCTAGGGAAGTGTTGAGTTGTTCCCAATAGTTGTTGGGAGGAAAGTGCATCCCTTGAGGCATCTCAGGGATTTCTTGATGATGAGCTTCCTCATGCATCTCTTGAGATCCGTGGAGGGTCTCTCTTGCTTGCTCCATCCTCTTCTTGGTGATGGGCTTATCCTCTTCAATGAGGATGTCTCCTTCTATGATAACTCCAGCTGAGTAACATAGATGGAAAATAAGATGAGGAAAAGCTAGCCTTGCCATGGTGGAGGGCTTTTCGGCTATTTTGTAGATTTCATTGGAGATGACTTCATGAACTTCTACTTCCTCTCCAATCATGATGCTATGAATCATGATGGCCCGATCCACAGTAACTTCAGATCGATTGCTAGCGGGAATGATGGAGCGTTGAATGAACTCCAACCATCCTCTAGCCAGAGGCTTGAGGTCCAATCTTCTTAGTTGAACTGGATTGCCTTTGGAGTCTCTTTTCCATTGAGCTCCTTCCACACATATGTCCATAAGGACTTGGTCCAACCTTTGATTAAAGTTGACCCTTCTAGTGTAGGGGCGTTCATCTCCTTGCATCATGGGCAAGTGGAATGCCAACCTCACATTTTTCGGACTAAAATCTAAGTATTTCCCCCGAACCATTGTGAGATAATTCTTTGGACTCGGGTTCATACTTTGATCATGGATCTTAGTGATCCATGCATTGGCATAGAATTCTTGAACCATTAAGATTCCGACTTGTTGCATGGGGTTGGTTAGGACTTCCCAACCTCTTCTTCGGATTTCATGTCGGATTTCCGAATACTCATTTTTCTTGAGCATGAAAGGGACCTCCGGGATCACCTTCTTCTTTGCCACAACATCATAGAAGTGGTCTTGATGGCTTTTGGAGATGAATCTTTCCATCTCCCATTACTCGAAATTGTGATCACATCAATGTAGTACTCTTTGTTATTGTATGGAATCATTATTGTGGCTCTTTGCTATGTGTGGACACAACTCCGTTCAACTTAACCAGCAAGTGTACCGGGTCATCCAAGTAATACCTTACGTGAGTAAGTGTCGATCCCACAGAGATTGTTGGTATGAAGCAAGCTATGGTCATCTTGTAAATCTCAGTCAGGCGGATTATAATTGATTATGGATATTCAAATGATAATAAATAATAAACAGGAAATAAAGATAAATAACATAGGATAGAAATACTTATGTAAATTAATGGTGGGAATTTCAGATAAGCATATGGAGATGCTGTGTTCCTTCTGAATCTCTGCTTTCCTACTACTCAAATTACAGTTTTCTTACATCATTCCTTTCCATGGCAAGCTGTATGTAGGGCATCACCGTTGTCAATGGCTACATCCCATCCTCTCAGTGAAAAAGGTCCAAATGCTCTGTCACAGCACGGCTAATCATCTGTCGGTTCTCAATCAGGTTAGAATAGAATCCCTTGATTCTTTTGCGTCTGTCACTAACGCCTAGCCTTCAGGAGTTTGAAGCTCGTCACAGTCATTCAATCCCAGAATCCTACTCGGAATACCACAGACAAGGTTAGACTTTCCGGATTCCCATGAATGCCGCCATCAATTCTAGCTTATACCACGAAGATTCTGATTAAGGAATCCAAGGGATACGCGCCCGGTCTAAGGTAGAACGGAAGTGGTTGTCAGTCACGCGCGTTCATAGGTGAGAATGATGATGAGTGCCACGGATCATCACATTCATCAAGTTGAAGTGCAACGAATATCTTAGAATAGGAATAAAGAGAATTGAATAGAAACAGTAGTAATTGCATTAAAACTTGAGGTACAGCAGAGCTCCACACCCTTAATCTATGGTGTGTAGAAACTCCACCGTTGAAAATACATAAGTGAAAGGTTTAGGCATGGCCGAATGGCCAGCCCCCAAGGTCTAAGGACTAGGCGTCTAGAGATGTCTAATACACTAGTAAAAAGTTCTATTTATAATAAACTAGCTACTAGGGTTTACATGAGTAAGTAATTGATGCATAAATCCACTTCCGGGGCCCACTTGGTGTATGCTTGGGCTGAGCTTGATCTATCCATGAGCTGAGGCTTTTTTTGGAGTTGAACGCTGGTGCGCGAAATTGTGATCACTACACAACTTTGCACAACTAACCAGCAAGTGCACTGGGTCGTCCAAGTAATAAACCTTACGCGAGTAAGGGTCGATCCCACGGAGATTGTCGGTATGAAGCAAGCTATGGTCACCTTGTAAATCTTAGTCAGGCAGACTCAAATGGGTATAATGATATACGAATAAAGCATAAAGATAAAGATAGAGGTACTTATGTAATTCATTGGTAGGAACTTCAGATAAGCGTATGAAGATGCCTTCCCTTCCGTCTCTCTGCTTTCCTACTGTCTTCATCCAATCCTTCTTACTCCTTTCCATGGCAAGCTTATGTAGGGTTTCACCGTTGTCAGTGGCTACCTCCCATCCTCTCAGTGAAAATGTTCCTATGCTCTGTCACAGCATATGGCTAATCAGCTGTCGGTTCTCGGTCAGGCCGGAATAGAATCCATTGATTCTTTTGCGTCTGTCACTAACGCCCCGCCTGCTAGGAGTTTGAAGCACGTCACAGTCATTCAATCATTGAATCCTACTCAGAATACCACAGACAAGGTTAGACCTTCCGGATTCTCTTGAATGCCGCCATCAGTTCTTGCCTATACCACGAAGACTCTGATCTCACGGAATGGCTGGCTCGTTTGTCAGGCGAGCACTCGGTTGTCAGGCGATCAACCATGCATCGTGTATCAGGAATCCAAGAGATATTCACTAGAGCCTTGATTGCTTGTAGAACAGAAGTGGTTGTCAGTCACCTTGTTCATAAGTGAGAATGATGATGAGTGTCACGGATCATCACATTCATCAAGTTGAAGAACAAGTGATATCTTGGACAAAGAACAAGCGGAATTGAATAGAAGAACAATAGTAATTGCATTAATACTCGAGGTACAGCAGAGCTCCACACCTTAATCTATGGTGTGTAGAAACTCCACCGTTGAAAATACATAAGAACAAGGTCTAGGCATGGCTGAATGGCCAGCCTCCCAAAGTGATCAAAAGATCTAAAGAAAAAGGTTCCAAAGATCAGAAGATGAAAATACAATAGTAAGAGGTCCTATTTATAAGAAACTAGTAGCCTAGGGTGTACAGAGATGAGTAAATGACATAAAAATCCACTTCCGGGCCCACTTAGTGTGTGCTTGGGCTGAGCAATGAAGCATTTTCGTGTAGAGACTCTCCTTGGAGTTAAACGCCAGCTTTTATGCCAGTTTGGGCGTTTAACTCCCATTTAGGTGCCAGTTCCGGCGTTTAACGCTGGAATTTCTTTGAACGCCGGTTTGGGCCATCAAATCTTGGGCAAAGTATGAACTATCATATATTGCTGGAAAGCCCAGGATGTCTACTTTTTAACGCCGTTGAGAGCGCGCCAATTGGGCTTCTGTAGCTCCAGAAAATCCACTTCGAGTGCAGGGAGGTCAGAATCCAACAGCATCTGCAGTCCTTTTCAGTCTCTGGATCAGATTTTTGCTCAGGTCCCTCAATTTCAGCCAGAAAATACCTGAAATCACAGAAAAACACACAAACTCATAGTAAAGTCCAGAAAAGTGAATTTTAACTAAAAACTAATAAAAATATACTAAAAACTTAACTAAAACTACTAAAAACATACTAAAAACAATGCCAAAAAGGGTACAAATTATCCGCTCATCACAACACCAAACTTAAATTGTTGCTTGTCCCCAAGCAACTGAAAATCAAATAAGATAAAAAGAAGAGAATATACCATAGACTCCAAATTATCAATGAAACTTAGCTCCAAATTAGATGAGCGGGACTAGTAGCTTTTTGCCTCCGAACAGTTTTGGCATCTCACTTTATCCTTTGAAATTCAGAATGATTGGCTTCTTTAGGAACTCAGAATCCAGATAATGTTATTGATTCACCTAGTTAAGTATGATGATTCTTGAACACAGCTACTTATTGAGTCTTGGCCGTGGCCCAAAGCACTCTGTCTTCCAGTATTACCACCAGATACATACATGCCACAGACACATAATTGGGTGAACCTTTTCAGATTGTGACTCAGCTTTGCTAAAGTCCCCAATTAGAGGTGTCCAGGGTTCTTAAGCACACTCTTTTTGCCTTGGATCACAACTTTATTTCTTTCTTTTTCCTTTCTCTTTTTTTTTCGGTTTTTTTTTCTTGCCCTTTTTTTTTTGTATTCACTGCTTTTTCTTGCTTCAAGAATCATTTTTATGATTTTTCAGATCCTCAGTAACATGTCTCCTTTTTCATCATTCTTTCAAGAGCCAACAATTTTAACATTCATGAACAACAAATTCAAAAGACATATGCACTGTTCAAGCATACATTCAGAAAACAAAAAGTATTGTCACCACATCAAACTAATTAAGCTAGTTTTAAAGATGAATTTGAGATCCTGTACTTCTTGTTCTTTTGTGATTAAAAACAGTTTTCATTTAAGAAAGGTGATGGATTCATAGGACATTCATAACTTTAAGGCATAGACACTAAGACACTAATGATCATAAGACACAAACATGGATAAACATAAGCACTAAATTTTCGAAAAACAGGAATTAAAGAACAAGGAGATTAAAGAACGGGTCCACCTTAGTGATGGCGGCTCTTTCTTCCTCTTGAAGATCCTATGGAGTGCTTGAGCTCCTCAATGTCTCTTCCTTGTCTTTGTTGCTCCTCTCTCATGATTCTTTGATCTTCTCTAATTTCATGGAGGATGATGGAGTGTTCTTGATGCTCCACCCTTAGTTGTCCCATGTTGGAACTCAGTTCTCCTAGGGAGGTGTTCAGTTGCTCCCAATAGTTTTGTGGAGGAAAGTGCATCCCTTGAGGCATCTCAGGGATCTCATGATGAGTGGGGTCTCTTGTGTGCTCCATCCTTTTCTTAGTGATGGGCTTCTCCTCATCAATGGGGATGTCTCCTTCTATGTCAACTCCAACTGAATAACAGAGGTGACAAATGAGATGAGGAAAGGCTAACCTTGCTAAGGTAGAGGACTTGTCCGCCACCTTATAGAGTTCTTGGGCTATAACCTCATGAACTTCCACTTCTTCTCCAATCATGATGCTATGAATCATGATGGCCCGGTCTAGAGTAACTTCGGACCGGTTGCTAGTGGGAATGACTGAGCGTTGGATAAACTCCAACCATCCTCTAGCCACGGGCTTGAGGTCATGCCTTCCCAATTGAACCGGCTTGCCTCTTGAATCTCTCTTCCATTGTGCGCCCTCTTCACATATGATTGTGAGGACTTGGTCCAACCTTTGATCAAAGTTGGCCCTTCTAGTGTAAGGGTGTTCATCTCCTTGCATCATGGGCAAGTTGAATGCTAACCTTACATTTTCCGGACTAAAATCCAAGTATTTCCCCCGAACCATTGTAAGATAATTCTTTGGATCCGGGTTCACACTTTGATCATGGTTCTTGGTGATCCATGCATTGGCATAGAACTCTTGAACCATCAAGATTCCGACTTGTTGAATGGGGTTGGTAAGCACTTCCCAACCTCTTCTTCGGATCTCATGCCGGATTTCCGGATATTCACCCTTTTTGAGTGAAAAGGGGACCTCGGGGATCACCTTCTTCAAGGCCACAACTTCATAGAAGTGGTCTTGATGCACCCTTGAGATGAATCTATCCATCTCCCATGACTCGTAGGTGGAAGCTTTTGCCTTCCCTTTCCTCTTTCTAGAGGTTTCTCCGGCCTTGGATGCCATAAATGGTTATGGAAAAACAAAAAGCAATGCTTTTACCACACCAAACTTAAAAGATTTGCTCGTCCTCGAGCAAAAGAAGAAAGAAGAGAGTAGAAGAAGAAGAAATGAGGAAGAAGGGAGTGGCTTATGTATTCGGCCAAAGAGGGGGAGAAGTGGTGTTTTAGGTTGTGTGAAAATGAAGGGGTGAAGAAGGGTTTATATAGGAGAAGGGGGAGATGGGGTTCGGCCATTATGGGTGGGGTTTGGGACGGAAAGTGGTTTGAATTTGAAGGGTGAAGTTGGTGGGGTTTTTTGAAGGATGGATGTGAGGGGTTTTTTTGGGGAAGAGGTATTGAGGTGATTGGTGAATGGGTGAAGAAGAGAGAGGGTGGTGGTGGGGTTGGTTGGGGTCCTGTGGGGTCCACAGATCCAGTGGTGTCAAGGAAAAGTCATCCCTGCACCAAATGGCATTCAAAATCACGTTTTGAGCCATTTCTGGCGTTAAACGCCGGGCTGGTGCCCATTCCTGGCGTTTAACGCCAGGTTCTTGCCCTTTTCTGGCGTTTAACGCCAATCTGGTGCCCCTTTCTGGCGTTAAACGCCCAGAATGGTGCCAGACTGGGCGTTAAACGCCCACCTGCTAGCCTTACTGGCGTTTAAACGCCAGTAAGTTCTTCCTCCAGGGTGTGCTGTTTTTCTTCCTGTTTTTCATTCTGTTTTTGCTTTTTCAATTGATTTTGTGACTTCTCATGATCATCAACCTACAAAAAACATAAAATAACAAAAGAAAATAGATAAAATATAACATTGGGTTGCCTCCCAACAAGCGCTTCTTTAATGTCAGTAGCTTGACAGATGGCTCTCATGGAGCCTCACATTTTCTCAGAGCAATGTTGGAACCTCCCAACACCAAACTTAGAGTTTGGTTGTGGCCTCCCAACACCAAACTTAGAGTTTGACTGTGGGGGCTCTGTTTGACTCTGAATTGAGAGAAGCTCTTCATGCTTCCTCTCCATGGTGACAGAGGGATATCCTTGAGCCTTAAACACAAAGGATTCTTCATTCACTTGAATGATCGGTTCACCTCCATCAACATCAATCACAGCCTTTGCTGTGGCCAGGAAGGGTCTGCCAAGGATGATGGATTCATCCATGCACTTCCCAGTCTCTAGGATTATGAAATCAATAGGGATGTAATGGTCTTCAACTTTTACCAAAACATTCTCTACAAGTCCATGAGCTTGTTTTCTTGAGTTGTCTGCCATCTCCAGTGAGATTCTTGCAGCTTGTACCTCAAAGATCCCTAGCTTCTCCATTACAGAGAGAGGCATGAGGTTTACACTTGACCCTAAGTCACACAGAGCCTTCTTGAAGGTCATGGTGCCTATGGTACAAGGTATGGAAAACTTCCCAGGATCTTGTCTCTTTTGAGGTAATTTCTGCCTAGACAAGTCATCCAGTTCTTTGGTGAGCAAAGGGGGTTCATCCTCCCAAGTCTCATTTCCAAATAACTTGTCATTTAGTTTCATGATTGCTCCAAGGTATTTAGCAACTTGCTCTTCAGTGACATACTCATCCTCTTCAGAGGAGGAATACTCCTCAGATCTCATGAAAGGCAGAAGTAAGTCCAATGGAATCTCTATGGTCTCATTTTGAGCCTCAGATTCCCATGGTTCCTCATTGGGGAACTCAGAGGAGGTCAGTGCACACCCATTGAGGCCTTCCTCGGTGGCGTTCACTGCCTCTCCTTCCTCTCCAAATTTGGCCATGTTGATGGCCTTGCACTCTCCTTTTGGATTTTCTTCTGTATTGCTTGGAAGAGTACTTGGAGGGAGTTCAGTAATTTTCTTGCTCAGCTGTCCCACTTGTGCCTCCAAATTCCTAATGGAGGACCTTGTTTCAGTCATGAAACTTTGAGTGGTTTTGATTAGATCAGAGACCATGGTTGCTAAGTCAGAGGGGTTCTGCTTAGAATTCTCTGTCTGTTGCTGAGAAGATGATGGAAAAGGCTTGCTATTGCTAAACCTGTTTCTTCCACCATTATTGTTGTTGAAACCTTGTTGAGGTCTCTCTTGATTCTTCCATGAGAAATTTGGGTGATTTCTCCAAGAAGAATTATAGGTGTTTCCATAGGGTTCTCCTAGGTAATTCACCTCTTCCATTGAAGGGTTCTCAGGATCATAAGCTTCTTCTTCAGATGAAGCATCCTTAGTACTGCTTGGTGCATTTTGCATTTCAGACAGACTTTGAGAAATCAAATTGACTTGTTGAGTCAATATTTTATTCTGAGCCAGTATGGCATTCAGAGTATCAATCTCAAGAACTCCTTTCTTCTGACTAGTCCCATTGTTCACAGGATTCCTTTCAGAAGTGTACATGAATTGGTTATTTGCAACCATTTCAATTAGCTCTTGAGCCTCTGTAGGCGTCTTCTTCAGATGAAGAGATCCTCCAGCAGAGCTATCCAAAGACATCTTGGACAGTTCAGAGAGACCATCATAGAAAATACCTATGATGCTCCATTCAGAAAGCATGTCTGAGGGACACTTTCTGATCAATTGTTTGTATCTTTCCCAAGCTTCATAGAGGGATTCACCATCCTTTTGTATGAAGGTTTGGACTTCCACTCTAAGCTTACTCAATTTTTGAGGTGGAAAGAACTTTGCCAAGAAGGCATTGACTAGCTTTTCCCAAGAGTCCAGGCTTTCTTTAGGTTGAGAGTCCAACCATATTCTAGCTCTGTCTCTTACAGCAAAAGGGAATAGCATCAGTCTGTAGACCTCAGGGTCAACCCCATTAGTCTTGACTGTGTCACAGATTTGCAAGAATTCAGCTAAAAACTGATGAGGATCTTCCAATGGAAGTCCATGGAACTTGCAATTCTGTTGCATTAGAGAAACTAATTGAGGCTTAAGCTCAAAGTTGTTTGCTCCAATGGAAGGGATAGAGATGCTTCTCCCATAGAAGTCGGGAGTAGGTGCAGTAAAGTCACCCAGCACCTTCCTTGCATTGTTGGCATTGTTGTTGTTTTCGGCTGCCATGTCTTCTTCTTTGAAGAATTCGGTCAGGTCCTCAACAGAGAGTTGTGCCTTAGCTTCTCTTAGCTTTCGCTTCAAGGTCCTTTCAGGTTTAGGGTCAGCTTCAATAAGAATGCCTTTGTCTCTGCTCCTGCTCATATGAAAGAGAAGAGAACAAGAAAATATGGAATCCTCTATGTCACAGTATAGAGATTCCTTGAGGTGTCAGAGGAAGAAGAAAGATAGAAGACAGAAGTAGAAAATTCGAACTTAATAAAGAAGATGGAGTTCGAATTTTGCATTAAGGAATAGTGTTAGTCCATAAATAGAAGGATGTGGGAAGAAGGGAAGCAATTTTCGAAAATTAAGTAAAAGATTTTGAAAACATTTTTGAAAAACACTAATTGATTTTCCAAAATAAGAGTGGGAAAGAAATCAAGTGATTTTTGAAAAAGATTTTTAAATTAGAAGTTAAAAAGATTTAATTGAAAACTATTTTGAAAAAGATGTGATTAAAAAGATATGATTGGTTTTAAAAAGATGTGATTGAGAAGATATGATTTGAAAACAATTTTAAAAAGATTTGATTTTAAAAATTAATGACTTGCCTAACAAGAAAAGATATGATTCAAACATTAAACCTTTCTCAACAGAAAAGGCAACATACTTGAAATGTTGAATCAAATCATTAATTGATAGCAAGTATCTTTGAAAAAGGAAAGAAATTGATTTTGAAAACATTTGATTGAAAAGATATGATTTGAAAAAGATTTGGTTTTGAAAAACTTTGAAAACTTGAAAAAAATTTGATTTGAAAACAAAATCTTCCCTCTTGTGCCATCCTGGCGTTAAACGCCCAGAATGGTGCACATTCTGGCGTTTAACGCCCAAAACTATACCCTTTTGGGCGTTAAACGCCCAACCAGGTACCCTGGCTGGCGTTTAAACGCCAGTCTGTCCTTCTTCACTGGGCGTTTTGAACGCCCAGCTTTTTCTGTGCAATTCCTCTGCTGTATGTTCTGGATCTTCAATTCCCTGTATTATTGACTTGAGAAGACAAAAATTAAAAATATTTTTGGATTTTTAATAATCAAAATGCAACTAAAATCAAATAACAATGCATGCAAGACACCAAACTTAGCAGTTTGTATACTACTGACACTAACAAAATGAGAATGCATATGAGACACATAAAACACTCAAGTCCAGAGAATTCAAAGATCAGAGTAAGAAATAATCAAGAATTACTTGAAGATCCTTAAGACACATGAATGAATGCATGCAATTGACACCAAACTTAAGATGAGACACTAGACTCAAACAAGAAACATAAAATATTTTTGGTTTTTATGATTTTGTAATTTTTTTGTGCTTTTTCGAAAATTATATGGAAAAGAAAATAAAGGTATCAAAATTCTTAATGAGAATTCCAGGAATCATGCAATGTTAGTCTAAAGCTTTAGTCTAAAGGAATTAGACATGGCTAGCCAAGCTTCAGCAGGACATTGCATTCAAGAGCTAAATTGATGAAGATCAATCAGCTTTGGTGATGATAAGAACATCACCTTGAAACACTAGAATTCATTCTTAAGAACTCTGAAGAAAAATACCTAATCTAAGCAACAAGATGAACCGTCAGTTGTCCATACACAAAACAATCCCCGGCAACGGCGCCAAAAACTTGGTGCGCGAAATTGTGATCACTACACAACTTTGCACAACTAACCAGCAAGTGCACTGGGTCGTCCAAGTAATAAATCTTACGCGAGTAAGGGTCGATTCCACGGAGATTGTCGGTATGAAGCAAGCTATGGTCACCTTGTAAATCTTAGTCAGGCAGACTCAAATGGGTATAGTGATATACGAATAAAGCATAAAGATAAAGATAGAGGTACTTATGTAATTCATTGGTAGGAACTTCAGATAAGCGTATGAAGATGCCTTCCCTTCCGTCTCTCTGCTTTCCTACTGTCTTCATCCAATCCTTCTTACTCCTTTCCATGGCAAGCTTATGTAGGGTTTCACCGTTGTCAGTGGCTACCTCCCATCCTCTCAGTGAAAATGTTCCTATGCTCTGTCACAGCATATGGCTAATCAGCTGTCGGTTCTCGGTCAGGCCGGAATAGAATCCATTGATTCTTTTGCGTCTGTCACTAACGCCCCGCCTGCTAGGAGTTTGAAGCACGTCACAGTCATTCAATCATTGAATCCTACTCAGAATACCACAGACAAGGTTAGACCTTCCGGATTCTCTTGAATGCCGCCATCAGTTCTTGCCTATACCACGAAGACTCTGATCTCACGGAATGGCTGGCTCGTTTGTCAGGCGAGCACTCGGTTGTCAGGCGATCAACCATGCATCGTGTATCAGGAATCCAAGAGATATTCACTAGAGCCTTGATTGCTTATAGAACAGAAGTGGTTGTCAGTCACCTTGTTCATAAGTGAGAATGATGATGAGTGTCACGGATCATCACATTCATCAAGTTGAAGAACAAGTGATATCTTGGACAAAGAACAAGCGGAATTGAATAGAAGAACAATAGTAATTGCATTAATACTCGAGGTACAGCAGAGCTCCACACCTTAATCTATGGTGTGTAGAAACTCCACCGTTGAAAATACATAAGAACAAGGTCTAGGCATGGCTGAATGGCCAGCCTCCCAAAGTGATCAAAAGATCTAAAGAAAAAGGTTCCAAAGATCAGAAGATGAAAATACAATAGTAAGAGGTCCTATTTATAAGAAACTAGTAGCTTAGGGTGTACAGAGATGAGTAAATGACATAAAAATCCACTTCCGGGCCCACTTAGTGTGTGCTTGGGCTGAGCAATGAAGCATTTTCATGTAGAGACTCTCCTTGGAGTTAAACGCCAGCTTTTATGCCAGTTTGGGCGTTTAACTCCCATTTAGGTGCCAGTTCCGGTGTTTAACGCTGGAATTTCTTTGAACGCCGGTTTGGGCCATCAAACCTTGGGCAAAGTATGGACTATCATATATTGCTGGAAAGCCCAGGATGTCTACTTTCCAACGCCGTTGAGAGCGCGCCAATTGGGCTTCTGTAGCTCCAGAAAATCCACTTCGAGTGCAGGGAGGTCAGAATCCAATAGCATCTGCAGTCCTTTTCAGTCTCTGGATCAGATTTTTGCTCAGGTCCCTCAATTTCAGCCTGAAAATACCTGAAATCACAGAAAAACACACAAACTCATAGTAAAGTCCAGAAAAGTGAATTTTAACTAAAAACTAATAAAAATATACTAAAAACTTAACTAAAACTACTAAAAACATACTAAAAACAATGCCAAAAAGGGTACAAATTATCCGCTCATCAAACGCCAAGTTGTAACGTGTTTTGGGCGTTCAACTCCGGGTCGTGACGTGTTTCTGGCGTTTTACTCCAGACAGCAACATGGAACTGGCGTTGAGCGCCAGTTTACGTCGTCAATTCCCGAATAAAGTATGAACCATTATATATTGCTGGAAAGCTCTGGATGTATACTTTCCAACGCCATTGAGAGCACGCCATTTGGAGTTCTGTATCTCCAGAAAATCCATTTCGAGTGTAGGGAAGTCAGATTCCAACAGCATCAGCAGTCCTTTGTCAGCCTCCTATCAGAGTTTTGCTCAAGTCCCTCAATTTCAGCCAGAAATTACCTGAAATCACAGAAAAATACACAAACTCATAGTAAAGTCCAGAAATGTAAATTTTACATAAAAACTAATGAAAACATCCCTAAAAGTTGCTTGAACTTACTAAAAACTACCTAAAAACAATGCCAAAAAGCGTATAAATTATCCGCTCATCAGCTTCCATGGTATTAGCGAGATTCACCATTGCCGCCATGAATTCGGCATGATTGTTAGCTGGTTTCTCATTCCAACTTTCTCGTGTACATGTTCGACCTCGTCCACAAGTGTCCATGTAGGGTTCCTGTCTACACCAAATAGTCAATATAATGGTGATCAGTCTCAATATCAAAAGTCTAATGCTTCAATTATCCCAAATAGGCACTCACAAACAAGCATGCTATGCATATATCAAACAGATAACCTAATAGCATCAAATAAAAGACACATAGAGTATGCAATGAAGCACAATCAGGTCATCCCTCAGGCTCACAAAGACAAACCGCTCTGATACCACTAAATGTAACACCCTAATTAGCCTAAGCTTTACCTCACGTCGTAAAGCAGGGTTAATCAGAGATTACGACAGTTGTAAGCTCATACATAATGTATATTTAGAAGGAAAAATATAATCTAGAAGCCCGACGAAAGATATAGCTCAAAATAGGCTTTCAAAAGCGCAAAACGTACTAACAAAGCTACTATCTTAAGCTACTATCATAAGAAACTAGCCACGACTCACAGAGTTTAAGCCGGCTAGCCATATACAGACCATACAGAAACCTGACAGTTTGAAAACAGCTTATACAAGTTTTTCTCTCATGATACAAGCCTCTAGGCAAAGACAAAATACAAAAGGAGAGATGTATAAACAACATAAACCAAAAAGACTCCAAAAGAATCCAAGATCCTCCGCTTCTATCACCATCCAAAACAACTCACTGAGGTGGGTTGCGACCTGCATCTGAAAAATACAACAGAGATATGGTATGAGAACCGGAGGTTCTCAGTATGGTAACAGTGCTCAGTGATGTAGGATATAAGACCCTGGGACGCCAAAGGCAATCCTAAGCTCCATATCCATCACTAGATTCAACTTAAAACCTTCTAAAACAAATAAGCATAAATATACCAACGTTAACTTAAATAAACCGGGTTATCTATCTTAGGGGATTTTTACTCTAACCAAGCACCGCTGTCCCACAGCCTTCACCAACCTATCCTCCATGCGATCCCATCTCCATCACCACCGCCTTCTGAACCTCCTCAATCCTAGTAGAAACACAGATAATATACAATGCAAGTAAAACACATGTATTGACATATAAGACAATTAATTCAAATAGCAATTAGGCATGTTATACAAATAGGCAAGCCATTTCAAGTAGACAAAGTATACAAATAGATAGAAAATGCATATGATGAATGCTTGCCCTACTGGCTGTGATATCACATTGTCGGTTCAACTGCCAACCCGACACATCTCTATGGAGACGTCGCCCTTCGAAATTCTCATATGGGAACCCCTCGAGACATAGTGCTCGGATCACTGTCGAGGTATCGGCGCCTGCACGCTCTATGTATCCGAAGGGATTCAAGCGGGATACTCTTGCCACAGACCTCACATCTCAATGTAAGCGCGACGAACCACCACCCTTACGCCACCGTCGCTATCTCAACAGCCGGGATCCAACCGCCGTCCCTACCGGGCACATAATGTCTCATAATCTCAGTAAAAACAATACATCAGTGGTTTTCAGAAAATATTTTCAGTATACATGGATCCATCATCTCAATCCGAGTTCCCGACTCGTCTCAACCACTGTCCATTCATATCGCAGTTTCCACACCTCAATAACTCATCATTCCTCAGCACGCCAGAAACCTAGGCCTCCATTTTCTAAGTTTTCCAAATAATATCATCTAATATCCCTACATTCTTTCCCAATGTTTCAAAAGTCTAAAAACTAGGCCCAAGAGTCTAAGAATAGTGTTAGAGAAGCTTACAACCTTGTTGGAAAGATAGAATAGTTGAAAACAAATAAAATTTGGAGAAACAGGGCATGTGCAACCACACAAGGGTGTGCGCGTGCACGCTCTGGAGAGTTTTAAAATGTGTGCGTATGCACAGGGGTGTGCGTACTGTAACGACCCAACTTCTAGAACGTCATGATCGTACCGAAAGTAAGGCGTTACCAACCTGCTTTCCTTTATTAACTATTTACTATTGAGCCTCTAGTTCGATATCGCGATTCAATTTTAGTAAAAATACCAGAAAATTTTGTTTTTGATAATTAAAATCATATAGCAAACATCACCAAGTAATAATAATCACATAATTACTAGTAGTAATATCTGTCATACAAAAGATTTCCAATAAAACTTAGATACAAATCCTATCCCTCTGTGTAAAATAAAAAAAACTAAAGCTACAAAAGCGAGGGAATTCTATGAAAGCAAATTAACTCATACATTTAACTCATAAATAAATTCTATAATTGCCCGCAGCTTCAAACTGTATCTTCGAACCTGTGTCACTGAAAGGGTGGAAGAATTTTGGGGTGAGAACAAACCACACGTTCTCAGTAGGGAATGGGAATGCCGTAAAAGTAATGATTAACATGCAAATAATTAACTTTGCTTAATAAACCATCTTTGTCAAACCCCTTTGAGATTCTTTTTAATCTTACTTTAGATAAATAATTACTTTCTTTAAATTTCTAAACCCAAAACAGATCTCAATCGCAAAACTTGTCATATTAAATATCTTTCAGCCACATAATTGATTCTCAGTCATAACAACAGATATTAATCATCTCCATCCATTCACAAACTACTAGCACAAGTAAGAAACTCAATTCAACACACAAACAAATCACAATAAGACAAACAACACAATCACAAACAAGTAATACAAGCAATACAACCAAATGCAAATACACAACTAATATGATGCATGTCTGTCCTAAGCAGGCCATGAGCTCACGTGTCAGTTTACACCCTGCAGCCCGACATTACCTAGGAACAAGTCCCAGATATGGCTTCCCTTTGTGTCCTTAGTGCATATGTGTCGGTGGTAAGAATACCACTCCTTCGTGACTACCGGCAATCGGCGCAAAGCCCGACCCCATAATATACGCACAAGGGGAAACAGTGATCTTCAGTTCATGGGCGTCCCCGAGATCAATTCACAAACAAAACAGAGATCTTCAGTTCGTGGGTTATTCCCCGAGATCAATACACAACAATAAAACAGAGATCTTCAGTTCGTGGGTTATTCCCCGAGATCAGTACACAATAACATAGTGACCTTCAGTTCGTGGGTTATACCCGAGATCAGCATACAACGATTCATGGGTTATTCCCGTAATCAATGATTATCAGTCCGTGGGTTTTTCCTGCTTATAAAACAAATAACAATTTATGGGTTTCCCCGAGATCAATGATCATTCAGTTCGTGGGTACTTCCCGAATTCAACCAATTATCAGTTCATGGGTGTCCCCCGTAGTTAAACAACTAACAGTTTGTGGGGTATTCCCGCCTTTTATCATTTTTCGTTATCCTTTCTCAACCTCAACAATCCACAAATCAATCTTCATTTCCTCTTTCCCTTTGAATCCTTAACACATATTCCTAAACTTTTCTTAACTTTCTCAAGCATTTGTCTTAATCCTCATTTCAGTTCATAATCTCTACTTTGGCAATCTTGGGTCAAGCCAACTTTAAAACAACTTTTCAGTTTAGTTCTCTATCAAAAGGCTCAAGAAAATTATTTATTTTAAATTCATTAAACTCCTTTCAAAACATAACCTCTCATTAGAGGTAATCAAATAAAACTCTTTCTCAAGTAAAACCTCAGATTTTACAAAATTTCGGCAGCACCTCCCCTAAAACTCGGACTTAGCCACCCTTACGGGTTCCCTCTTTCTCAACCATTCATCAATCCTTTCTTACAATTATCAAATACAAGATTCTCAAGCAACCAGAAAATCCACAATTCACAATTCTCACATAATTCAACAATCCAATTTTCATCTCATCAATTTACAATTAAATTCATAAGTCATAGAATCCTTTCATCAATTAAAATCAGAATTTCCATAAACCATTCTTTAAAAGTAAACCGGTCCAGCTTCAAGAATTCATAACAAATACCCCAACATCAACTCTTCATATTTCTTGCTATTTTTGAAGTTATTTAGTTACTAGCAATGTTACCATTTTATTCTAAAGATCACACTTTAGGAAAATATTTCAATAATCATCCTCCAATCCTTTAACCGTTCTCAAAATCAACTCTAGTTAACCTTAAATCAACAATAACAACCAAATTAAGAAATCAATGTAACCCGAAATTTAGGTAACAAGCATAGCCTCAAACCAAAATCAACCTCATCAATTAATCGCTTACAACAATGAAACCAGTCACAATCACAGCCAAGTCAGGATCAATGAATCATGACACAGAAAATTAGTCTAACCATTAATAAATTATTTATATACTCTTAAAGTTTACTATACTATTTCAGAAAATCACAGGTTCTTTAAACAGTTTAATCCCTTAGTTCTAATCCTTCAATAACCACCAAAATCAATCTCAACTAGTCACAAGTAAATTTCACAGCCATTCCCATACATCAAATATCCCATTCAACATCAAACAAGTCAATAATTCACTCAAAATCAGAATCTCAACCAATTTGTCGCAGAATCAATGATTCAGTCACATTTCACAACCGCATCTAATTTCAATTATAATTCAAAGTAACCACAACCACATTTCCACCAATTCAGCAATATCACATAAAATCAGAATTGTCAACAAATCCATTAAAATCAAAAAACTAATATCAGTCATAGCATTAACCAATCACAATTCGAACTCAACTCATCAATCATCAACATGTCAGTTTTTCTCAATAAGTAACTCAACATATTTTCAATTTAGTAAGTAACACAAGCTTAATCACCATTTACTACCATATTTAATTCAAATCATAACTCAGAAAAATTGCAATAGCTAACCATTCTCAAACACATTTCAAGTCATTCATGTAAATTAAGACGTCCTTAACTATTATTAACCATTTGCACTTATCTAATTAACTTTTTAGGCATTCTAAATTAAAAACGTTAAATCCCCTACCTCGATGTCGAAACTCACGATCACTAAACCCAGCAGCTCCGTTGGCAGTTCTAACATCCATTCTGCTCTCTTAGCAGCTACCATGATGATTCTGGGCAGCTCCAGTGATGGTGAAAGGTCTCAGCGTTAGCCAAACGGTGATGGTAATGGCTCAGAGTGGATCTAGAGCAAGGACAGAGCAACACAACCAATAGTTCCAGCAGTGGCGGTGGCTTCTTCTCAGATTCCATAAACTAGAAGCAGAGGTAGGACTGGCGAGCCTTCTTCCTTTAGCAGCGGCTTGGTGAGACGCAGCAGCAGCAGGGTGCGCCAACAGCGGTGCTGCAACTCAGTAACGGCGACGTGGTGGCAGCTCGCGAGGATGGCGACGGCAACTAGATCTCCAGCGACGATACTGAAATGGCAGTGGCGTTCTCGGTGGCAGCAGTGGCGGTTCTCAGCGGCAGGAGTTCGGTCATGGCGGTGCAGCTCCCAGCAGCGGTGGCGGCGACAGCAGGGCACTGACGGCGGTGACAGAAACGGCGAGGGACGGCGGATCTGATGGCAGACCTGACGGCAAGGCGAGCTCCCTCTCTTCTTCGCGAATGGCGACTGTCAGTAGGGAGGGTGGATGGCGGCGACGCAGGCAACGAGACGCAGCGGAGAACCCCTTCCCGCGGTGACTCCCTCGCGAGTCTTCTCTCTCTGCCCAATCTCTCTTTCTCTTCGTGCTCGCTGGCAGAGGCAAGATGGCGGCGACAGAATCCAGCAGCGGCAGCTCTCCGGCGTGGATCTTGGCTCGCGCTCGCCTCTGTGTGTGTGTTTAATTGTGTGTGTTTGTTACGTAAAGGAAGGTGAGGCTGCAGTTGTTAGGGTTGAGGGATGAAGCTGAGTGAGTGAAAGGGGGAAACGGCGCTGGGGTGAGGGGTAACTGGGTTAGGTTTCTGTATTTGGGAAATTAGGGTTTGTAAATTAATTTGGGAATTAGGGTTAGAAATTAGGGATTTTATAAAGTAATATGGATAGATATGAATAGATATTTTGATAAAATTGAATAATAGAATCATTTTAGAATCAAATATACTCTATTAAAAATATTTAGGAACACTATTTATCAACATATTTCTAATCTCAATCAATTATTTCTAATTTTCATTATAGAATGAACAAGTTACTTATATTTTGTAAAGTACAATTTAAATTCAAATATCAATCATATAAATCTCTATTACTTTTCTATCTCCGAAACTTTAATTTCAATTTATAAAATAACTAATTATGATAAAAATTAATCTAATCATTTCTAGTAAATTAATTCCTAAGAGTTCAAATTAATAACATAGTTCATTCAAAATAGAATTTATTTAAATTAAATTATACAATGCTTTCTTATTTTTCAATTATCAAACTTATAATTTCAATTATACTAAATATCTAAAAAAAATTTATATAAAAATTCTAATTAATTTAAACTCCAATTATCATGAAACTCCATTTAATTACCTTTAACAAAATAATTTTCTTAAAATGAAATTATCAACAAATAAAATAAATCACAAATAACTAATTATCTAATTTTCAAAAACTAGGGTTGTTACATTCTACCCACCTTAGAAAAATTTTCGCCCTCGAAAATTGCTAGAATAAATAAATTCAAACTTAAATCAAAGAAAACAGAATATATGAATAGAAACATAGGCATTGTTAAGGATGAATATTCAAAGAGTCAGATTCATAGGCAAGCAAAGGTATACAAGAATGACAAGGTATGGTTGGGAAACAAGCAAATCACATTCTAAGAAGGAAATTCAAACTAGAGAATTCCAATGAAAGCAACTAAGAAAAAGATGGCACGAGTTTGCGTGGCACGAATAAAGATTACACGTCAAAACGAGGCTAACTTTATAACTTCTAACGCTCCCAAACCCCGTGAATCGCATTACCTATTCTTCTATTTCGTCTATGATATCCCATTAGTGTTGCCATATACATAAATCATTAGTATTAAGTTGGCCAGACCTAATACCATGAGGCATGCAATGGTAAACCAACAGCGTTAATCATCAGACAGTCATGCAAATAAAACACAAACTCTTGTTATCAGAACAAGTCACAAAGCATGACCGACACTCAGAGTATGCAGTGAAGCATAGTCAGTCCATTCCCAAGGCTCTAACAGGAACGAACTGCTTTGATACCATATTGTAACGACCCAACTTCTAGAACGTCATGATCGTACCGAAAGTAAGGCGTTACCAACCTGCTTTCCTTTATTAACTATTTACTATTGAGCCTCTAGTTCGATATCGCGATTCAATTTTAGTAAAAATACCAGAAAATTTTGTTTTTGATAATTAAAATCATATAGCAAACATCACCAAGTAATAATAATCACATAATTACTAGTAGTAATATCTGTCATACAAAAGATTTCCAATAAAACTTAGATACAAATCCTATCCCTCTGTGTAAAATAAAAAAAACTAAAGCTAAAAAAGCGAGGGAATTCTAGGAAAGCAAATTAACTCATACATTTAACTCATAAATAAATTCTATAATCGCCCGCAGCTTCAAACTGTATCTTCGAACCTGTGTCACTGAAAGGGTGGAAGAATTTTGGGGTGAGAACAAACCACACGTTCTCAGTAGGGAATGGGAATGCCGTAAAAGTAATGATTAACATGCAAATAATTAACTTTGCTTAATAAACCATCTTTGTCAAACCCCTTTGAGATTCTTTTTAATCTTACTTTAGATAAATAATTACTTTCTTTAAATTTCTAAACCCAAAACAGATCTCAATCGCAAAACTTGTCATATTAAATATCTTTCAGCCACATAATTGATTCTCAGTCATAACAACAGATATTAATCATCTCCATCCATTCACAAACTACTAGCACAAGTAAGAAACTCAATTCAACACACAAACAAATCACAATAAGACAAACAACACAATTACAAACAAGTAATACAAGCAATACAACCAAATGCAAATACACAACTAATATGATGCATGTCTGTCCTAAGCAGGCCATGAGCTCACGTGTCGGTTTACACCCTGCAGCCCGACATTACCTAGGAACAAGTCCCAGATATGGCTTCCCTTTGTGTCCTTAGTGCATATGTGTCGGTGGTAAGAATACCACTCCTTCGTGACTACCGGCAATCGGCGCAAAGCCCGACCCCATAATATACGCACAAGGGGAAACAATGATCTTCAGTTCATGGGCGTCCCCGAGATCAATTCACAAACAAAATAGAGATCTTCAGTTCGTGGGTTATTCCCCGAGATCAATACACAACAATAAAACAGAGATCTTCAGTTCGTGGGTTATTCCCCGAGATCAGTACACAATAACATAGTGACCTTCAGTTCGTGGGTTATACCCGAGATCAGCATACAACGATTCATGGGTTATTCCCGTAATCAATGATTATCAGTCCGTGGGTTTTTCCCGCTTATAAAACAAATAACAATTTATGGGTTTCCCCGAGATCAATGATCATTCAGTTCGTGGGTACTTCCCGAATTCAACCAATTATCAGTTCATGGGTGTCCCCCGTAGTTAAACAACTAACAGTTCGTGGGGTATTCCCGCCTTTTATCGTTTTTCGTTATCCTTTCTCAACCTCAACAATCCACAAATCAATCTTCATTTCCTCTTTCCCTTTGAATCCTTAACACATATTCCTAAACTTTTCTTAACTTTCTCAAGCATTTGTCTTAATCCTCATTTCAGTTCATAATCTCTACTTTGGCAATCTTGGGTCAAGCCAACTTTAAAACAACTTTTCAGTTTAGTTCTCTATCAAAAGGCTCAAGAAAATTATTTATTTTAAATTCATTAAACTCCTTTCAAAACATAACCTCTCATTAGAGGTAATCAAATAAAACTCTTTCTCAAGTAAAACCTCAGATTTTACAAAATTTCGGCAGCACCTCCCCTAAAACTCGGACTTAGCCACCCTTACGGGTTCCCTCTTTCTCAACCATTCATCAATCCTTTCTTACAATTATCAAATACAAGATTCTCAAGCAACCAGAAAATCCACAATTCACAATTCTTACATAATTCAACAATCCAATTTTCATCTCATCAATTTACAATTAAATTCATAAGTCATAGAATCCTTTCATCAATTAAAATCAGAATTTCCATAAACCATTCTTTAAAAGTAAACCGGTCCAGCTTCAAGAATTCATAACAAATACCCCAGCATCAACTCTTCATATTTCTTGCTATTTTTGAAGTTATTTAGTTACTAGCAATGTTACCATTTTATTCTAAAGATCACACTTTAGGAAAATATTTCAATAATCATCCTCCAATCCTTTAACCGTTCTCAAAATCAACTCTAGTTAACCTTAAATCAACAATAACAACCAAATTAAGAAATCAATGTAACCCGAAATTTAGGTAACAAGCATAGCCTCAAACCAAAATCAACCTCATCAATTAATCGCTTACAACAATGAAACCAGTCACAATCACAGCCAAGTCAGGATCAATGAATCATGACACAGAAAATTAGTCTAACCATTAATAAATTATTTATATACTCTTAAAGTTTACTATACTATTTCAGAAAATCACAGGTTCTTTAAACAGTTTAATCCCTTAGTTCTAATCCTTCAATAACCACCAAAATCAATCTCAACTAGTCACAAGTAAATTTCACAGCCATTCCCATACATCAAATATCCCATTCAACATCAAACAAGTCAATAATTCACTCAAAATCAGAATCTCAACCAATTTGTCGCAGAATCAATGATTCAGTCACATTTCACAACCGCATCTAATTTCAATTATAATTCAAAGTAACCACAACCACATTTCCACCAATTCAGCAATATCACATAAAATCAGAATTGTCAACAAATCCATTAAAATCAGAAAACTAATATCAGTCATAGCATTAACCAATCACAATTCGAACTCAACTCATCAATCATCAACATGTCAGTTTTTCTCAATAAGTAACTCAACATATTTTCAATTTAGTAAGTAACACAAGCTTAATCACCATTTACTACCATATTTAATTCAAATCATAACTCAGAAAAATTGCAATAGCTAACCATTCTCAAACACATTTCAAGTCATTCATGTAAATTAAGACGTCCTTAACTATTATTAACCATTTGCACTTATCTAATTAACTTTTTAGGCATTCTAAATTAAAAACGTTAAATCCCCTACCTCGATGTCGAAACTCACGATCACTAAACCCAGCAGCTCCGTTGGCAGTTCTAACATCCATTCTGCTCTCTTAGCAGCTACCATGATGATTCTGGGCAGCTCCAGTGATGGTGAAAGGTCTCAGCGTCAGCCAAACGGTGATGGTAATGGCTCAGAGTGGATCTAGAGCAAGGACAGAGCAACACAACCAATAGTTCCAACAGTGGCGGTGGCTTCTTCTCAGATTCCATAAACTAGAAGCAGAGGTAGGACTGGCGAGCCTTCTTCCTCTAGCAGCAGCTTGGTGAGACGCAGCAGCAGCAGGGTGCGCCAACAGCGGCGCTGCAACTCAGTAACGGCGACGTGGTGGCAGCTCGTGAGGATGGCGACGGCAACTAGATCTCCAGCGACGATACTGAAATGGCAGTGGCGTTCCCGGTGGCAGCAGTGGCGGTTCTCAGCGGCAGGAGTTCGGTCATGGCGGTGCAGCTCCCAGCAGCGGCGGCGGCGACAGCAGGGCACTGACGGCGGTGACAGAAACGGCGAGGGATGGCGGATCTGATGGCAGACCTGACGGCAAGGCGAGCTCCCTCTCTTCTTCGCGAATGGCGACTGTTAGTAGGGAGGGTGGATGGCGGCGACGCAGGCAACGAGACGCGGCGGAGAACCCCTTCCCGCGGTGACTCCCTCGCGAGTCTTCTCTCTCTGCCTAATCTCTCTCTCTCTTCGTGCTCGCTGGCAGAGGCAAGATGGCGGCGACAGAACCCAGCAGGGGCAGCTCTCCGGCGTGGATCTTGGCTCGCGCTCGCCTCTGTGTGTGTGTTTAATTGTGTGTGTTTGTTACGTAAAGGAAGGTGAGGCTGCAGTTGTTAGGGTTGAGGGATGAAGCTGAGTGAGTGAAAGGGGGAAACGGCGCTGGGGTGAGGGGTAACTGGGTTAGGTTTCTGTATTTGGGAAATTAGGGTTTGTAAATTAATTTGGGAATTAGGGTTAGAAATTAGGGATTTTATAAAGTAATATGGATAGATATGAATAGATATTTTGATAAAATTGAATAATAGAATCATTTTAGAATCAAATATACTCTATTAAAAATATTTAGGAACACTATTTATCAACATATTTCTAATCTCAATCAATTATTTCTAATTTTCATTATAGAATGAACAAGTTACTTATATTTTGTAAAGTACAATTTAAATTCAAATATCAATCATATAAATCTCTATTACTTTTCTATCTCCGAAACTTTAATTTCAATTTATAAAATAACTAATTATGATAAAAATTAATCTAATCATTTCTAGTAAATTAATTCCTAAGAGTTCAAATTAATAACATAGTTCATTCAAAATAGAATTTATTTAAATTAAATTATACAATGCTTTCTTATTTTTCAATTATCAAACTTATAATTTCAATTATACTAAATATCTAAAAAAAATTTATATAAAAATTCTAATTAATTTAAACTCCAATTATCATGAAACTCCATTTAATTACCTTTAACAAAATAATTTTCTTAAAATGAAATTATCAACAAATAAAATAAATCACAAATAACTAATTATCTAATTTTCAAAAACTAGGGTTGTTACACGTACGCACAGTTGTCAAAGTTTACAAAGTCTATCCACTCGCACAACCTGTGCCAGTGCCCCCAACAAATTAGCTTCCCCATCGTGTGTGTCTGCACAAGCCTGTGCGTACGCACAGGTTGCAATTTTCCCTTGGTGTTTGTGCACACAAGCTGTGCTAGTGCCGCGAGCAGATTTCCTGCCTTTGCGTGTGCGGACGCAGAGGTCTATGCGTGTGCACAGGTCAACAAAATTCTGCAACTTTGTAGAATTTTAGATTTCTAACACTAACTTTGACTGATCATAACTCCCTCTACAAAATTTTAAATTTTGCAAACTTTATATCGATTAAAAGGGTTTTCAAAGAACTTTAATTTTAGACAAATTTCAACCAATTTTGAAAATTGAGGCAAAAGTTATGATCAAACAAAGTTCACCAAAAACCAACTTTTATCTAAAATCACAATTTGCACAATTTCTTACCATACACATTCCACACCATACCAAACCATTCAAAACTCCCTTTTTCATCAAAATTAACCTTTTTGGGTCATAATACACCAACATTACCCCCATTTTCCTTCACATTTCACTGTTCTCAACCTCAACATCAATTGTATAGCACTTATCATCAAACTACATTCAAATTTTCCATTTCATCAACCTCAACATCACATCTATCATAATAAACCATGTTTCTAATCAATACAATCGTGCAACATCATCATATCATTTTGAACTATCATAATTGCACCCAACATTCATCAACTCATCATAAACCATCATCCATCAACATTCAACACACCAATAATCATTTATTGCAAACCTATCCTATGGGTGACTACCCTAAGTGTCCATGAATATTATATACTACATAGAGGAAACTAAAACCATACCTTAGCCAATTCCCTTTATGAACCAAATGAGCTTCCAACCAAAATCCAACCACCAATGTAACTCCAACAAGCACCAACAAGCTCCAAATTCACAATAATAAAGCTATATACATATAAATCACCCAAAATCAACCTAGGGCTCAACATAAATCAAACGTTCACAAGCGTTCAAGGCCTCTTACCTTTCTCAATAGATTTGGATGTCAAAACCCCAAGCTAAGCAAGGATTAGAGTGAACCTAAACACCAAGAATTACAAAACTCACTTAATCCCAAGCCCTAGATACCCAAAATTTTGAGGAGAAGAACTGAGAGGGATTCGAGTTTTCCTTACCAGTTTCTTGGGTGGGTTTTATAGAGCTCGTCACAAGGAACGTGTAGCCGCTGATGGCACACAAGTCGGAGCACCGTAGCTCAAGATATTAGCTAGAGAAGAAGACGATGAATAGTGCTCTTGGGGTTTCTCCTCTTCTTCTTCTCTTCAGCAATGTGTGGGTGTGTTTGAGTGTGTTATGAGTGATTGTATTCATTAATGACCCCTTATATATGTTGGGATTGGGCCCAACTTGAGCCCGGTCTAACCCGTTATTGTTTTTAAACCGTTTGGCCCAACTTCGAGCCGAACCTTAAAATTAAAGCCCGGTTTTCAACTTCTAATATTTTTCTAAAGTTTTTGATGGTTTTCACTTTTTCTCGTGCGGTACCGGGCAGAATTGAACCGATTTAACCGGTTCAACTGCCGGTTCGCAGTTTTTTACGGTTTTTTGCAGAAAATACATTATCTGACTTAGAGAGACCCACTGAGTCCTCAAATTCTCTCTCTAACTTTTTGGAATCTACTTCGAGCAATATAATTACTTAATTAACCGGTTGATTAGATGCGGTTCTTACACTTCCTTCTCTATATTTTCTTCTTTCTCTGCGTTTTCTTCGTTCAAGTTCAATGCTCTTTTATCTAATTTGAAGATTTTGATCAAAATTTTTGAAATTATGCTGTAAAATCAGATTTGAACAGGTATTTCGTTGTCGAAGATAATGAGTGATTCAAGTTCAGACTGTTAATTAAACCAGAGCAAAGTAGATTATTGTTTTGAATCGAATCAAGTGGCTGAGGCTTAGTTCGATTCTAGTTAATGTAGTTCGTTAGTAATTTATGATTCTATATGTGAAAAATGTTGTATTTGTATTTCAAATTTGCTATTTATGGTTGGTGGTTTGAATTCAATGTAATGTAGGAGTTCTGAATCTGAATTATTATTGTGATGAATCTATTCTGTTCCCATTTTAGTGTATTTCTATTTATAAATTGGTGTATTTTGGTGTATTCTTAGACTCATACTTTCAATTAAACCAGGCCAAATTGTATTATTATTTTGAATTGAATCAAGCGGTGAGGTGTGGTTTAAATCTAGTTAATGTAGTTTACTAGTTATTAATGATTCTGTAGTTGAATAGTTTTTCTTTTGTTTATGAAAGTTGTTGTTTATGGTTGATGGTTTGAATTTGAATATAATGTATGAGTTCTGAATCTGGTTTTATTATTTTGATGAATCTGTTCGTTCAAAGTTTTGGTGTGTTTTATATTCTTATATGGTATATTATGGAATGATTTCAGTGTATTTTTAGTTTTTGTCTGATGTTGATGAGAAGCTTATTCCAAAGATTAGGATGACTTTAACATGCATGAAGAAGTTGAAAAATTCTACAAAGATTATTCTAAACATGTAGGTTTTTCTACCAAAGTTCAGAACACAAATAAGAAGGAAAATGAAATTAAGAACCAATTGATTACATATACCAAGAGGGGAAATGGAAATCGAACATATCTCCAACTGAGAAGACAAATCCCCCAACTAGGTTAAATTTTCCTGCAAGAATTTATATACATATATTGAAGGACATTGGTGTTTGAATCATTTCAAAAGTTGTGTTGTATCATTCACATCTGTGCTGTCCAAATCAAGCAGAATTACTTAAACAACACAGATAATTAAGCATGTCTGTACAACGTACAATAGAAAATAATGAGGAAGCCAGAATTAGACCAAGCAAAACATATCAATCATTTGTCGTAGTAGCAGGCAGTCATCGTGAATTAAGTTTTATTAAAAAAGATGTGAAAAATTACATCACGAGAGAAGTGCGGAATATTTCAGAACTAGAGGATGCAAAAAAAATTAGAAAATTCTTATTAAGGATAAAAGAGAAGAATCATAATTTCTTTTTCGAGCTTGAACTTGAGGTTGATTAGTTAATTAAGATTGCTTTTTGGGCCGACGCAAGAAGCAGGGTTGCCGGTGAGTATTTTGGAGATGTTATTTCCTTCGATACCACTTACAATACAAACAGGTAATATGTTGTTCTGGTTTATGTGTATTTTGAAACTGTAACATCCCGCATTTTTTGAAAATATAATTGTAAATAAATTTTGATTTTATTTTATTAAGTTTAAACTTTATAATTTTAAAAATTATTTTATTAGAAACAATTAAGTAGATTCGGATGTAATTTCATTTTAAACCAATTAAGATTCTTAAGTAATTTTATATAATGGAATATTTTGTATAATTTTAGTAATTGAAAAATAAGAAAGAATTGTATGATTTAATTTATGTAACTTTTATTCTTAAAAGGTTACGATTTATTTTATTAACTTGATATGTTATTTTATAAATCAATTAAGAATAATTAAATTAGTTTTATTAACATTTGGAGTTAAGTTAATTAATATTTTTGTGTAAATTTTTATAATTGGTTATTTCATATAATCTGAAACTAAAATTCAATAATAGAAGTATTATATAATTTAATTTAAGAAATTTGTATTGTGATTAAATTACAGTTTATTTTATTAAATTGAGCTCTTAGAGATTTACTTATTAGGAATGATTAAATGAATTTTTGTAAATACTTTAAGTTTAAGACGGTTAATATTTTTGTACAACTTTTATTATAATTAGTTATAGTTATTTCATAAAAATTGAAATTAAAGTTCTGGTGATGAAAAAATAATAAAAAGTTATATGATTTAATTTAGATAATTGATATTAGATTTAAACCATATTTTATAAAATGTGATTAGTATGTTTACTTTATAATTTAATTTAAAAGTAATTATTTGAGCTCATTGATATATTAAAAAATAAAATCTTGTGTTTTGAAAGTAATTTTTATAGTATTATATTTGATTTCTGAATCATTATTTTATCTCAAATATTTTATAAAATTGTTATATCACTCGTATATATTTTACCGGTTTACCCTAACTCTAGAAGTACCAAATAAAACCCTAATTTCACCAATTTCCTAAAGTTATACCCTAAAATCCCTAAACCTACGTTCTGAAAGGGAAAGAAAGGAAACAGGGGAGCTCGAGGGGGAAAACAAAAAGGAAAAAGAAAGAAAGGGAACAGAGAAGGAGTAAAGGGGAAACGAGAAACTGAGGAAAGGGAGAAGAGGGATCAGGGAAGCCAGAGGAAAGGGCGACGGCCGAGGGTGTAATTACGGCCACTGCCGTTGAAATTGAAAGGGAAGCACCAGAGAACAGAGAGACGCGAACGATCAAGGGAGAAGGTAGCGTCGCCACCGTGCCTCGTCATCGTCGCTGAAGCTTCGATTGCTATTGTCCCTGCTAGGTTGCCACTGATGTCGAACAGAACAGGGGAGAGGAGTGTGAATTGGAAGAGGAAATGGAGCTCTATTACGGGCTCGTCGCCAGGAAAAGAGGCGATGTTGGTGGGGATCGCCGCTGGTGTCGTCACCGTGACTGGGGTTCATGGTCGCTACTGCTGTTGGTGACGGACTAGGTCACGTCCTAGCTGCCAGAACTGCCATTATCGTGGCCTTGTTACTTTGGGTCAACCATGTCTCTGTCTCTGATGTACCTTGTCATGCCATATCCGTTGGAGCTGCCGTGGTTCGAGCTTGCTATCAGAGAAAGCAATTTGCTGCCACCATCTTTCAATCTGGCTAGCATCATCCTCTTTGTTCAAGTCCCAATTCCAATTTTCTGTTTCTTAAACCTGTAACCCTTTCTTCCTTACTCTTCTATCATTTTGTTCATCTGTTATACTCTGTCCTAATTATAGTAGCATATGGCTTTGTTCTAGTTGTCAATTTATCTCCTAAGAAATCACAATTGGTGTTGAGGTCAATGATGTTGCTGCTGCTATGCTATAGCTAGCTGCAAGAGTTTTACTGCTGCGGGTTAGAAATTGATGGTTGCCTTATCCCAAAATTCTGTGGATTTCGATAAAGCGAGGTAGGGGGTTTAAAATGATTTTAATTTAAGAATGCCTACAAGGTTTATTGAATAACTGCAAATAGATTTAATAGCTGTGAGTAATTGATTGATTATGTGAATATTGAATTGTGGCTGAAATTGTGATTGGAATGGTTGAGATTGTGATTTGGAATTGTTGATTGGTGATATTGATTGATTATGTAGATTGGGAATAGTTTGATGACTTATTGTTGTGAATTACTGAATTTTAATGGGTTATGTTGGATTTGCTGCTGTTGAGCTATTATTTGGTATATTGTAATGTTAATGAGCTTGGTTGGTGCTTGATTTGGAATTGGTTTTGAGGGGTATTGAAGGGTTGGATTTTGAATACTGAATGGTTTGCTGAAAATCAGGTTCTCTTGAAATTAAATGGCAACTTTGAAAGTGAATCAGTGACTCTATAGTGACTGAAATGATAAGAATTTAAGTGTTAAGTAATTATATTAAGTGTAATTGTGAAAACTCAATTTTGAAGGTTTCGTATCAACTAGAGAATTAGTTATGATTTTTCAAAGTTGAATTCTAAAATCTGATTTTCTGCATAATTTCTTCTTGAAGGACAAATGATGTCCTTGAGCTCTTCTATGCCTCTTCCTTGCTTTTGTTGCTCCTCCCTCATTGCTCTTTGATCTTCTATAATTTCATGAAGAATGATGGAGTGCTCCTGGTGTTCCACCCTTAATTGGTTCATGTCTTGACTTAATCCTTCTAGGGAAGTGTTGAGTTGTTCCCAATAGTTGTTTGGAGGAAAATGCATCCCTTGAGGTATCTCAGAGATTTCTTGGTGATGAGCTTCCTCATGTGTCTCTTGAGATCCATGAGTGGGCTCTCTTGTTTGCTCCATCATCTTCTTAGTGATGGGCTTGTCCTCTTCAACAAGGATGTCTTATTCTACGACAACTCCAGCTGAGTAGCATAGATGGCAAATAAGATGAGGAAAAGCTAACCCAAGGTGGAGGGCTTTTCGGCTACTTTGTAGAGTTCTAGAGAGATGACTTCATGAACTTCTACTTCTTCTCCAATCATGATACTATGGATCATGATGGCCCGATCCACAGTAACTTTGGATCGGTTGCTAGTGGGGATGATGGAGCATTGGATGAATTCCAACCATCCTCTAGCCACAAGCTTAAGGTCTAGTCTTCTCAATTGAACTAGCTTGCCTTTAGAGTCTCTTTTCCATTGAGCTCCTTCAACACATATGTCCATAAGGACTTGGTCCAACCTTTGATCAAAGTTGACCCTTCTAGTGTAGGGGCGTGCGTTTTCTTGCATTATAGGCAAGTTGAATGCCAACCTTATATTTTCTGGACTGAAATCTAAGCATTTCCCCCGAACCATTGTAAGATAATTCTTTGGATTCGGGTGATGACATGTCATCATATACCCATTTTCTATGCTTTTTCATACAAGAAATTGATGATTTGTGCTTAAATATTGAATGCTTTTTGTACTTAAATGATATATTTTCTTGATATTTTAATTTTATAAATCTTGTAGGAAATAATAAGAAAAAGAAGCAAAGAAGCACAAAAAAAGGAGAAAAAAAGAGCTTTGGGACACACTTTGAAGTTGGGGTACACTTTGGAGCTTTAGGCCACGCTTTTAAAAGCGTGGCCCATGACAAAATCAAAGAGGAAGCAGCCAGCACGCACACGATCCTGCCCTTGCCAAGGGCAGGGCAGAATTGTGATGCAAAGTATGGTTGGAAGCAAAATTTTCGCTAAGTTAAAATCTGGCCACACACAGCATGACCATGCCTACTTCAAAGGGCTATAACTTGAGCTACAGACGTCCGATTGATGTGCTTCCAGTTGCGTTGGAAAGCTGACATTCAGAGCTTTCCAACGATATATAGAAATCCATATTTGGCGTCCAATTGAGGCAGGAACGAAAGGCATCTTTAAGGGCCAAAAACAAGCGAAAATAAACCAAAATGCTTCCACCAAGGCTCGAAGAGGGAGACACACGGAACCTCATTTTTGAAACTCTGCCCTGCCCTTGGCGCGGGCAGGGCAGCATCGTGTGGTGCATCACGCACATTCCTGGCACGCCAAATCACTCCCCTGGCAGCACCATGCGCGCACCAACTCTCAATCATGGCGCACCAACTTTTCCTGCCCTGCCCTTGGCGCGGGCAGGGCAGCATCCTTGCGCACCAAGCAGCGTTCCACGCACCTTTGACGCACCAATCCTCGCACCACGCCGCACCAATTCTCACACCAAGCTTCAATTTTCTGCCCTGCCCTCCACAAGGGCAGGGCAGCCTCCTGGAGCAACATTTTGGGCCAAAAATCAACCAAAATTCAAATTAATTCAATTCCTCACCAAATTGAATCAAGGCCAACCAAACCCATTTCTCCTCAAATCCAAGGCAAGCAAAGCCCACTCAACATGACTCAAAGGCACATGGATCAATTAAATTAGGATTTTCATTTTTGTAATTTGTTTGAATTTCATTTTCATTTTTCATTTTGTTACCTATATAAAGGGCATCAATTCCATCTTTGTAGGGGAGCTCTTTCCTTTATTTATTTTCTGTCTTAAATTTGGGTGTGAGAAATTGAGGAAATTCTGTCTCAATTCCCATTCAAATTCTCTTCAACTCTTTTTCTGCATAATTGAATCTGTTACATTTTCTTCTACTGCTTCTCCTTCTAATTTTCTGTCAATTGCTTTGTTTACTTGGATCTAGGAAGGCAAATAGAGATCTAGGCTCTGCTACCTAGTCTCTTGAGACCTGAGACCCAATTTTACCTTTGGTTCTTCTGTGAACCTTGCTGCATTTTAATTTCCATTTATGTTTGAATTTCTGTTTGATCCAACTTTAATTTCTGCTCTCTTAATTGTTGCAATTCACATTCGTCTGTTTAAATCTGCTGCATCCCATTTCATATTCTAGCTCTCTGCTTAAATGCTCTTTACATTCTCTTGTTGAATTTTAATTCCCAGCTCCCAAGTCCTTTTACTTTTCATGCAATTTAATTCTTATGCAATTATTCCAAGTTCTGCTTGCTGCTTGTTTTAATCTCCTTGTTCCCATTCCCCTTTACATTTAATGCAATTTACATTTCTTGTCATTTAAGATTTTGTTAATCTACTTTTCTTGCTCTTTAAGTTTCCTGCCACTTTACTTTCTGCAATTTAAATTCCCTGCAAATTTATATTTTGTTGCTCAACTTCACACAACTCATTCAATGTTAGCTTGACTAAACTAATCACCCACTAAAATTGCTTGATCCATCAATCCCTGTGGGATCGACCTCACTCTAAGTGAGTTATTACTACTTGATGCGACCCGGTACACTTGCCGGTTGGATTTGTGTGTTGGAAAATTCATTTTTCCACAAAAACACCATCAAGTTTTTGGCGCCGTTGCCGGGGATTGATTAGATCAACAATGATTAAGTGGGTGAGAAGTCTAGATCAAGCATTTTTTTTCTTTTTTTGTTCTCTGTTCTAAGTTGAAACCAAGGTGTTTGTGTTTTTGCCTCACTAAGCAAAACTCATTTCTGATATGAGTAATTCCAATTTTCATTGGTGTTGATGTTTACAAAATACAAATGGAGTTCAACTCATCTTATGGTCAAACAAAATTTTATGGGATATCACCCACCATCACCGATCTCTAATGATGGTTGGGAATATCACCAAGAAATCACAGATCATGAGCACTCCAATCCATGGAGAAATGCTTCACAGACACAAGATGAGCAAGAAAATCATATGGTATACTTTCTTCCACCACAAAATGATGCTAGTCATGATTCTAATGGTGGCTGGGAAGGAAATTCTAATGCTCCATATGATATTCATCCAAAGACATCATCACTTGACCATACTTCAACAGAAAGCCCCTTTCAAAACTCACCACCCACACAAACTTCCATGAACCACTCAAGGTTCTCAAAGCTTGAGTCCATGTTCAAAAAATATGAGGAGGAGACAACGAAAGTTTGGAAAGAACAAGAGAACTTCCTCAAAAACATGGAAGTGCAGCTAGCTCAAGTGGAGAGTGCAATGAAGAAGGAGGAAAAACAAGAGGAAGAGGCTATTGCATCAAGTGAAATTGCAAAGAAGGAAAAGGTGGTTGGAAATGAAAATGCACTTGAGATGACAAGAGCACATGACAACTCACAACTCTCACAAACTTCCCTGGACCTAAATACCTCAACACTTGAATCCATGATTGAAAGGTATGAAGAGGAGATGAAGAAAGCTTGGGAAGATCAACAAACCTCCTCCATGAAAGAGCTATTAAAGCAAATGTTGAGTGTAAAAGAGGAAGTGGAAAAACAAGCTAGTGAGAAGGACAATCAAGAACGTCCAAACTCAAGGGAAACAGAGAGGCACATTGAACCACCAATTCAAAAGATTTTGGATGAAGGTCAAACTCCAAAAATCACACAGCAACCATGTCTTAACAACAAAGAAGTGAGGGCAACTAACAAGAGCACCAATTCTATCCCTAAGTCAGCAAGCAAGCTCAACCAAGCCAATTTCAAAAGAAAGCTTGCTGAGAGGAAATCAAGAAAGGGGACAAAAGCTGAAACTTCTCCTTCCTTGAAGTCATTCCTCTTAACCAATTGGAAGAAGAGGAAGAAAGTGAAGAACAACATGTCAAGCTAATGACACTAAAAGAGCACTTGTTAGGAGGTAACCCAACCGTAGGTAACATTTCTTCTTGCTTTGTTTTTGTTCTTTACTTTGTTTAAATTCAATAAATTGGCATATGGTTACATTCTAAGTTTGGTGTTGCCTTGCAACAAATTGTTTTCAATCTTTTTGGATGATTGCATCAAATCAAAAATGAAAGTGACACACCAAGATTCTAAGTTTGGTGTGCCACTTATTTTCTATGCAATTCATTCAAGTAACACTACTTGTTTGCATAATCATAATGCTTCTGCAATTTTATTTTTCTCTTTCGGTTTAACATTTCAGTTTCCTTTTTGTTTTATTCATTTACTTGTTTTTAATGCTTTCTTTTGTTAACTGTGTTTGTTAATACATCACCAAAAGACCTTTATTCATGACAAGATTCTTGGCTTGGTGATTATATTTAACATACAATGGTTTCATTTAGTCTTATTTCAAATAAAATGGACATAGGATTGCATTCTAAGTTTGGTGTTGCTATGCAACACAAATTTGTTTCCACTCTTTACTGGATACGTGCATTAATTCCAAGTGAAAGTGTCACACTAAGTTTGGTGTGCCACTTATCTTTTATGCAATGTATCATGCACACCATCTTATGTTTGCAATCACAATGTTCTTATCTCTCTGTGCCTTGATGGTTACTCTTAATCTTGCTTGCCTAAACACATATGCTACTGACATCCTTTTGTGTGAGACATTCATGATCCATTTTAGACCCCACCACCATTGTTCTTATTGTTGCTTGAGGAAGAGCAAGCATTCTAATTTGGTATGGGAAGGAGAAGAATGGGAGGAAAGTGACAACAATAGAGAAGATGGATTACAAGGTTGTAAAGTTCCTTTTCCTCTCATTTGTTTCTAGCACTTTAAATTGCATGATTGTCACATTATCTTCTTTGTATGCATGTGTGGTATGAATAAGCATAGGCTAAATTTTGATTCGAAATATGTTGCTGTGGCATTATAACTACCAACTTGAGTTTTGTAAATTCAAAAGCAAAAAAAAGCATCATGATCATAAACAAACAAGGCATTAAAGAAGAATTTAGCATGTGCATACAAGTATTGGAAAGCTAGTATGATTGATTGTTGCTCAATTGCATTGGATTTTATTTAATTGAAGTTTTTCATCTAGTACATTTTGTGAAATCTTTTGAAATCATGAAAACCTTGAAGAAGCAAATACAATTAAAGCAAGAAAAGAAAAAGGGAAAGAATGAGAAAGTTGAAGGCTCTGAGTACCAATGGCAATTTATTTGTTATGTGCTTGTGGTGTTTATGTATCAAGCCAAATGCTTGAAAACAAAACACTTAGAAGTCAAGGCTAGGCTCAAGTGCAAAAGCACTCCCTCAAAGCTCAAGGCTCTGAGCATCAATGATTAGAGAGTCAAGAAAAGAAAAGAAAAATGAGCTTAATGAAGTCCTCTAATTAAATGCTTGTGGTGCTTATGTATCAAGTGGTAATACTTGAAAACAAAGCATTTAGAAGTCGTAGCTTTGTTATCAACTCATGGGGCAAAGCACCCAAAAGGAGAAGCAAAAAGAAAAAAAGAAAAAAAAAAAAACATTCAAAAGCTTGTTTCAAGGAAGAATCATAAGAAAAAGATTTCATAAAAGAAGCTAGATAGAAGCATCAATCATTTACATCTCTTTTGTAATTGTAGCATGCATAGAAAACTAGCTTGCCATGAACATTGAGTTGCTATTCTTCTTACCTTGGATTGTCAATTTCTATTGCATGATTCTTTTCTTGCTTGGGGACAAGCAAGATTTAAGTTTGGTGTTGTGATGACATGTCATCATATACCCATTTTCTATGCTTTTTCATACAAGAAATTGATGATTTGTGCTTAAATATTGAATGCTTTTTGTACTTAAATGATATATTTTCTTGATATTTTAATTTTATAAATCTTGTAGGAAATAATAAGAAAAAGAAGCAAAGAAGCACAAAAAAAGGAGAAAAAAAGAGCTTTGGGACACACTTTGAAGTTGGGGTACACTTTGGAGCTTTAGGCCACGCTTTTAAAAGCGTGGCCCATGACAAAATCAAAGAGGAAGCAGCCAGCACGCACACGATCCTGCCCTTGCCAAGGGCAGGGCAGAATTGTGATGCAAAGTATGGTTGGAAGCAAAATTTTCGCTAAGTTAAAATCTGGCCGCACACAGCATGACCATGCCTACTTCAAAGGGCTATAACTTGAGCTACAGACGTCCGATTGATGTGCTTCCAGTTGCGTTGGAAAGCTGACATTCAGAGCTTTCCAACGATATATAGAAATCCATATTTGGCGTCCAATTGAGGCAGGAACGAAAGGCATCTTTAAGGGCCAAAAACAAGCGAAAATAAACCAAAATGCTTCCACCAAGGCTCGAAGAGGGAGACACACGGAACCTCATTTTTGAAACTCTGCCCTGCCCTTGGCGCGGGCAGGGCAGCATCGTGTGGTGCATCACGCACATTCCTGGCACGCCAAATCACTCCCCTGGCAGCACCATGCGCGCACCAACTCTCAATCATGGCGCACCAACTTTTCCTGCCCTGCCCTTGGCGCGGGCAGGGCAGCATCCTTGCGCACCAAGCAGCGTTCCACGCACCTTTGACGCACCAATCCTCGCACCACGCCGCACCAATTCTCACACCAAGCTTCAATTTTCTGCCCTGCCCTCCACAAGGGCAGGGCAGCCTCCTGGAGCAACATTTTGGGCCAAAAATCAACCAAAATTCAAATTAATTCAATTCCTCACCAAATTGAATCAAGGCCAACCAAACCCATTTCTCCTCAAATCCAAGGCAAGCAAAGCCCACTCAACATGACTCAAAGGCACATGGATCAATTAAATTAGGATTTTCATTTTTGTAATTTGTTTGAATTTCATTTTCATTTTTCATTTTGTTACCTATATAAAGGGCATCAATTCCATCTTTGTAGGGGAGCTCTTTCCTTTATTTCTTTTCTGTCTTAAATTTGGGTGTGAGAAATTGAGGAAATTCTGTCTCAATTCCCATTCAAATTCTCTTCAACTCTTTTTCTGCATAATTGAATCTGTTACATTTTCTTCTACTGCTTCTCCTTCTAATTTTCTGTCAATTGCTTTGTTTACTTGGATCTAGGAAGGCAAATAGAGATCTAGGCTCTGCTACCTAGTCTCTTGAGACCTGAGACCCAATTTTACCTTTGGTTCTTCTGTGAACCTTGCTGCATTTTAATTTCCATTTATGTTTGAATTTTTGTTTGATCCAACTTTAATTTCTGCTCTCTTAATTGTTGCAATTCTCATTCGTCTGTTTAAATCTGCTGCATCCCATTTCATATTCTAGCTCTCTGCTTAAATGCTCTTTACATTCTCTTGTTGAATTTTAATTCCCAGCTCCCAAGTCCTTTTACTTTTCATGCAATTTAATTCTTATGCAATTATTCCAAGTTCTGCTTGCTGCTTGTTTTAATCTCCTTGTTCCCATTCCCCTTTACATTTAATGCAATTTACATTTCTTGTCATTTAAGATTTTGTTAATCTACTTTTCTTGCTCTTTAAGTTTCCTGCCACTTTACTTTCTGCAATTTAAATTCCCTGCAAATTTATATTCTGTTGCTCAACTTCACACAACTCATTCAATGTTAGCTTGACTAAACTAATCACCCACTAAAATTGCTTGATCCATCAATCCCTGTGGGATCGACCTCACTCTAAGTGAGTTATTACTACTTGATGCGACCCGGTACACTTGCCGGTTGGATTTGTGTGTTGGAAAATTCGTTTTTCCACAAAAACACCATCATCGGGTTGATATTTTGATCATGGTTTCTAGTGATCCATGCATTGGCATAGAACTCTTGAACCATTAAGATTCCTACTTGTTGAATGGGGTTAGTCAGAACTTCACAAACTCTTTTTTGGATCTCGTGTCGGATCTCCGGATACTCATTCTTCTTGAGCATGAAAGGGACCTCAGGGATCACCTTCTTCTTGGCCACAACTTCATAGAAGTGGTCTTGATGGACCTTTGAGATGAATCTCTCCATCTCCCATGACTCGGAGGTGGAAGCTTTTGTCTTCCCTTTCCTGTTTTTAGAGGTTTCTCCGGCCTTAGGTGCCATAGATGGTTATGGAAAAACAAAAAGCTATGCTTTTACCACACTAAACTTAGAATGTTGCTCGCCCTCGAGCAAAGAAAAGAAAGAATAGAAGAAGAAGAAGAAGAAGATATGAAGGAGAGGGAGATGGATGTGTATTCGGCCAAGGGGGGAAGAGAGGGTTATGTTGTGTGAAAATGAAGAAGGATAGAGGGGTTTATCTAGTGGAGGGAGAGGGTAGTAGGTTCGGTCATTAGGGAGGGTTTGGGTGGGAAAGTGATTTTGAATTTGAAGGTAGGTGGGGTTTATGGGGAAGAGTGGATGGATGTGAGTGGTGAAGATGTGATGGGGAAGAGAGATTGAGGTGATTGGTGAAGGGTTTTTGGGGAAGAGTGTTATTGGATTATGTGAAGAAGAGAGAGGTGAGTTGAGGTAGGTAGGGATCCTGTGGGGTCCACAGATCCTGAGATGATCCTGTGGGGTCGACAAATCCTGAGGTGTCAATGATTTATCATCCCTGCAACCATGGGGCGTGTAAAATGCCCTTTGCATGCAATCCTTGAGTTCAATGCCAGATTGATGCTTGTTTCTGGTGTTCAACGCCAATCTGCAGCATGTTTCTGGCGTTAAACGCCAGTTCCATGCTTGTTTCTGGCGTTTAACTCCAGCTTTCCTCAGGGTGCAATCCTGGCATTTGAACACCAGATTGCTGCTTGTTTCTGGCATTCAACGCCAGATTCATGCTCTGTTCTGGTGTTGAACGCCAGCCAGATGCTCTTCCTCCAGGGTGTGTTGTGATGACAAGTCATCATATACCCATTTTTCAAGCTAAATTCACTTGTTTTCCTAGTCTTTATGCACTTTCTTGCATCTTAAGTAAGTAATTTGGAATGAAAATGCATGACTTCTTTAAATCAAACAACCACCATTTAATTGATGCTAAATCATGAGGTTTGAGCTAAAATTAATTGATTTTTAATGATTTATAAACCTTATGAATTGGGAGATACTTTGATTGGTTGCTTTGATTTCTTGTAGGTGAAGAAAAGAAGAAAAGAAGAAAAACGTGGCTTAATAAGTGTGGCCAAGGGAAGAAAATGGTGTGGTGAAAGAAGGAGAAGTGTGGCGCAACATTGAAGGAGGAAGAAACACTGCTCTCCACAAGAGCACACTGCTCTCCAAGAGAGCAGCATAATGAACCAAGCTTCCAAAACATCACTGCCCTGCCCTCCATAAGAGTGGAGCACAATTCTATGCCAAGGATCAAAGGAAGAAAAAATTTTGCCCTGCCCTCCTCAAGAGCAATATCGGGCTCCATGCAAGAAAAATTCAAAGGAAATTGTCTCCTAGTGCTACCCATGGGTTTCGAACCCAAGACAAGAGGGAAAGGAAGAGCGCTAAAAAACAAGGAAAACAAGCCAAAATTGGCTTGTTTTCAACCTTCAAGGATCGAACGCAGCACCATGAAGAAGCAAAGGACTAGTGCTACTTTGGTGCCAAGAAAACCAAGGAAAAAGGGGCAGCATGTGCCCCCACCAAGTTTCGAACCAAGGACCACTTGGTTGCCATGCTGCGCTGCCCACAAGGAGAGCAGAGCAGCGTTCCTTAGCATGGCACGGGAAGTAATTTTGGCACGGCCAGGACGCACACAAGCACGCACGGCCAGGACGGAGCACAAACACGCACAGGCAGCAACACTTGACGCCACTGCCCTGCTCTTCGCAAGGGCAGGGCAGCATCCTGATGCTACACATTCAGCACGCACGCACGAGGCCTCATGCTAGACTTCACTGCTCTGCTCTCCACAAGAGCAGAGCAGCCTCTTGGAGCCAATTTCTTCATGGGCTGAAAATTGGATTAAAAATCCAATTTAATTCATTTCCTCACCAAATCAAAAGCCCATCCAAATTCCAAAATCCCAGAATAGAAAGTGTATAAATAGGAGATAGTTTGATGTAATTAAAAGCCTTCTTTGGATTTTTGAATTTTTACATCTTTAGACTTCATTTTCTTTGAGAGCTTGGAACTGAGATCTTAGAGAATTGGGAAGGAGAATTGATCTCTCTTCTTCCTTGTTCTTGCTTGAGCATTTTTTACTTTTCTTGTTTGAGTCTTGGGTGTGAAGAATTGAGGAATTTCTGTCTCAATCTCCATTTAAGATCTCTTTGATTTTCCTACTGCATAATTGAGTTGAATTCAATTTCCTTTACTGCTTCAATCTTCAATTTCTCTTTAATTGCTTTGTGAACTTGGATCTGGGAAGGCAATTGAGATCTAGACTTTGCTATCTAATTTCTGGAGTCCTGAGATCCAATTTTCCTTTTGGTTCTTCTGTTGAACCACTGCTGCAATCAAATTTCCATTTCTGTTTGAGATCTAGATAATTTCAATTCTTCTCTTGCTTTGTTAACTGCTGCAATTTAATTTCTCTTGCTTAAATTCTGAATTCCCAGTCCTCAAATCCCTTTTCCATTCAAGCAGTTTATATTTCTTGCACTTTAAGTTACTGCAATTTACATTTCTTGCACTTTAAGTTTCAGTCATTTAATTTCTTGTTCTTTAAGATTCAGCACCTTTACTTTCAGTTCTCTTTAATTTCTGCAATTCATCCCTCTCCCTTTACATTTTCTGCTATTTACTTACTGTTGGATACAAAATCACTCAATCAATACTTGATTCGCTTGACTAAATCAATCACTAAATTAAAATTGCTCAATCCTTCAATCCCTGTGGGATCGACCTCACTCCCGTGAGTTTTATTACTTGATGCGACCCGGTACACTTGCCGGTGAATTTTGTGTTGGATCGTTTTCCACACATCATGTTGTTTCTTCTGCTGTTTTTGATTTTGTTTTTAATTTTAGTAATTGTTTTGTGACTCCACATGATCATGAACCTAATAAAACATAAAAGAACAATAAAAATATAGATAAATAAAAATTGGGTTACCTCCCAATAAGCGCTTCTTTAATGTCAATAGCTTGACAGTGAGCTCTCATGGAGTCTTGCAAATCATCAAAGCATTGTTGGGACCTCCCAACACCAAACTTAGAGTTTGAATGTGGGGGTTCAACACCAAACTTAGAGTTTGGTTGTGGCCTTCCAACACCAAACTTAGAGTTTGATTGTGGGGGCTTTGTTTGACTCTGTATTGATAGAAGCTTATCGTGCCTTTTTTTCATGTTTACAGAGGGATACCCTTGGGCCTTAAACACAAGGTAGTCCCCATTCATTTGAAGGACTAATTCTCCTCTGTTAACATCAATCACAGCTCCTGCTGTGGCTAGGAAGGGTTTTCCAAGGATGATGCATTCATCCTCTTCCTTCCTAGTGTCTAAGAATAAGAAATCAGTAGGGATGTAAAGGCCTTTAACCTTCACTAACACGTCCTCTACCATTCCATAAGCTTGTCTTATTGACTTGTCTGCCATCTCTAATGAGAAAGTGGCAGTTTGTACCTCAAAGATTTCCAGTTTCTCCATTACAGAGAGTGGCATAAGATTTATACCTGACCCTAGGTCACACAGAGCCTTCTCAAAGGTCATGGTGCCCATGGTACAGGGTATTAAGAATTTACCAGGATCTTGTTTCTTTGGAGGTAAAGTTTGCTGAACCCATCTGTCTAGTTCACTAATAAGCAAGAGAGGTGCATCTTCACAAGTCTCATTACCAAACAACTTGGCATTCAGCTTCATGATAGCTCCTAGATATTGAGCAACTTGCTCTCCAGTTACATCTTCATCCTCTTCAGAGGAAGAATAGTTTTCAGAGCTTATGAATGGCAGAAGGATGTTTAATGGAATCTCTATGGTCTTTATATGAGACTCAGATTCCTTTAGGTCCTTGATAAATCACTATTTTATGGTTTATCTTGTGCTTAATTGAGTGGATTTTATCAACTCTTTATCCACTTATTCATACTATTTGCATGGTTTTACATTTACCTTCCTAATTATGTGCTTTGATTGAAAACATGCTTCTTTGGCCTTAAGTTTCCTATGTTTAATCCTCTCTTATTACCATTAGATGCCTTGATATGTGTGTTAAGTGTTTTCAGATATTATAGGGCAGGAATGGCTCAGAGGATGGAAAGGAAGAATGCAAAAATGGAAGGAATACAATAAGTTGGAGAAACTGCTAAGCTGTCCAGCCTGACCTCTTCACACTCAAACGGCTATAACTTTAGCTACAGAACGACGCGGTTCCAGTTGCGTTGGAAGGCTAACGTTCGGGGCTTCGGTTTGATATGTAATATGCCATAGTTGCCCTGACGCTAGGCGACGCAAACGCGTGATCCACGCGGACACGTCGCATCTGCGAACTTCAACCCGCGCGGTTGCGTGGGCGACGCCTCTGCGTCACTTGGCCGCGACCTGTACGGACCAGAAAGCGCTGGAAGTGACTTCTGGGCTGTTTCTGACCCAGTTTTCGGCCCAAAGAACATAGATTAGAGGCTATAAAGTGGGGGAATGCATCCATTCATTATCATGCTTTTCATAATACACTTTTCATAATTTAGATGTAGTTTTTAGTGAGAGAGGTTATCTCCTCTCTCTTAGTATTAGGATTAAGATTCCTCTTAAAGGATTTAGGATTTATTATTATTCCAACTTACAATTTTCTTCTTCATTCCAGGTTTAATGTTCCTTTCTATTTAATTTCGTTCCTATTTTTATTCACCTTAGTACTTTAATTGATATTTATCTTTTGAATTTGGCTTATGACTTTCATGATGATTTTCCTATTTAATGATATTTGAGGTATTTCAGTTTAATATTTCTTTCTTTTGTTTATGCTATTGATTATTTCCAATCTGAAGATATTTTATTCCAATAGATTTAATTTCTTTTCCTTTTGGTCTTGGTTGAGAAATCAGTAACTCAGGAGTTATCTTAGCTCAATATAATTGACAACTGTTATCTTGCTAATTGAACTGAACTTCAATAATTCCAACCTTTTCTTAGGAAATAAATAGGAGTTGAAGGTCTAACTAATTAGTCCTTTGACTTTTCTTTGCTTTAGCAAAGGTTAACTAAGTGAAATTAAGATTCAACTTTCATTATTAGTGATAAGAATAACTAAGTTTGGACTTCCAATTTCTCATACCTTGCCAAAAGTTTTCTTTACAGTATTTATTTATTTTAATTGTCATTTAAATTACCTGTCATACTTCTTCCTTAATTCCAAAACCCTCAATTTTACGTTTTTCATAGCCAATAATAAGAACATACCTCCCTGCAATTCCTTGAGAAGACGACCCGAGGTTTGAATACTCGGTTATCAATTTCAAAAGGGTTTGTTACTTGTGACAACCAAAATGTTTGCACGAAAGGATTTTTGTTGGTTTAGAAACTATATCTACAACGCGACTATTTTTATAAAATTCTTTACTGGCAAAAATCCTAACGTCAAAATGGCGCCGTTGCCGGGGAATTGCAAACGTGTGCCTTATTATTAGTTATTGTAAATATATTTTTTTTAAAAATAGAAAATATATATATATATATATTTTTTTCTTTTACTTGTTTATTTGTTTCTCCTTTTTTCCCCTTATTACTGATAACTACTATGAATTCTCACCCCTCTCGCTTTGAGTTTGGTTCTAACTTTGTTGAAGGAAATAGAAACTACAGCAGGAATATGCATCAAGGTCAGACTAATCAAGGATAGATGGAGTCAAGAGGATCTAATCAACCCTTTAGGCAACAACACCCTCCAAGATATCATGGACAACGACGATTCTACAATGCATACCCAGCTGAAAGATTTCGTGGACAACCTTGTAACTACCAACAAGCCCCACCTCGTGCCTATAGACCATCCTCTCAACATAACCTCGAACCACCACACTCACAAGCTTCTTTTCACCATTCGCCACCATACGATCCTTATCCACCCCAACACCAATCCAATTACTCCCAAGAACCACCACTCCCCCATACACCATACCCATATCCATCAAAGCCAGAATCACAGGTTCGCCTTGAAGAATCAATAAAACAATTTACTGCAACCCTTCATCAACTGGAGCAAGCAATAAATCAATTAACTTCCAGACGTTCAGCCCCTCAACAGACCCCCATGGCTTCATGTGGAGAATCTAATGAAGAATGTATTGTGAAGAGGACACAAGAAACTCCAGTGGACAGCATAGAGCATAACTTCTTAGTAGAACAAGTAGAGGAAGCTGTCATTGCAGAAGAAGAAGAGTTAGTTGAAGATTTAGGAGACGCCGAACCGCCACCTGAATCCAGAGTTGTGGAGAATTCCGTCAAAGATGTTACAATTGATGCTAAGGAGGATTTTGCACCGCTTCCAATACAAATATCTTATGAAGAACTGAACGGAATAACCCAAGACGCAGGTTTCCTTGATGATGATGATCACGAGCCCTGTTCTCTTAGTGACAAACTTGCATCCGCAAGTGAATTCTTTGAGACAGAAGAATCTTCCCCGAGTGGATATGAAGATGATGCTGAGGTAGATTTTTCTCAACCTCCAATATATGACTTGAGCGATAATGAGGGAGAAATTGAAGACTCTGATCAAGATATGGTTGAAGTGGAAAAAATTTGCAATGACGTGGAGAAATTCACAGAAGAGCACAAGGGAGTAAAACTTACAGAACCACTGGAACCACCTATTCCGAGGCCACTACCACCCAATACAAGATTCAAGTGGGTAAAATCCTTAGCTTTTATCTTTACTTTTCCACTTGAATATGGTTTACTTGAAATAGATGGCCAGCTTAGAGCTCTTTGCGGCTTTTCAGAGTAAAAGGGAAATGGCTCGTACTCAGAGCGGGTGCACAAGGTTCAATAAGGTTCCACGCTTCAACTCGAAGTGCACGGATTGGTATCATGCTCAATTGAATGGATCACGGAGAACATCTGGTCACCGTGGTGAGAATCTAATTTCCAAACCGCCAGGATGGAGAAGTATAGATCAAAACAAAAGCGGATTTGGAACCAGAGTTTGGGATCCTGGAGAATATTCTGATATTCATCACCCCGGGAGCCTGAAAATCTGTTTGAAGCTGCTCAGAAGCTTCACATGCCTAGTTTGGGACCCTGGAGGCTATTGGAATTCCAAGCATTGGTGGAGATTTCTGGATGAATTTAAACAAAAGCCGCCATAACAGGAAGCTCAACCAAAGTCCAACTTAAGGACTTTAACCAAAAGTGCTAGGTGAGAGACAACCCACCATCATATGATCGTTCCTTTTTTATTTTTATTCAGTTTTATTTGTTTTCAAGTTTTATTTTATCCTTCATTGAACCTGGAATCATACATAGCATTCACATTAAGCATTGCATTCTGCATTTTGCATAAAAAAAAAGCACGCACGCTACGCGGCAGCGTCGCTGACGCGCCCGCGTCACATGTGCGTTGTGAAGAAGAGAAATCGAATAGAGAGTCACGCGAGAGCATGGCGGGAGGCGTGCCCGTGGCATAAATCGTCCCACGCGGCCGCGTCGCTGACGCATCCGCGTCATATGGGAATAATGGCTTCCCACGCGACCGCGTGCCCTGATTTTCGACGTAAAAAGGGTGCACAACGAATTATTGTGCGAGAGTGGTGCCGGATTGGTGCTGGATGCACAATCTCTATCACGCGACCGCGTCGCCGACGCGTCCGCGTCGCCGACGCGTCCGCGTCATTCCTTTCTGAAGCCCACTCACGCGATCGCATGCCCCACGCGATCGCGTCACCCCAAATTTGGCAAAAATAAAAATTTGAACAGAGAGTTGTGCGAGCACGAGGCTGCCCTCGCGCCAGTAGCATAACCTGAGCCACGCGTCCGCGTCACCCACGCGACCGCGTCGCCAGCGTCGCACAACCTATCCAGATCAATGCCAATTTTCTTATCTTTTCTTCTCTAATCCTAATTTTTTCTATCTTTTCTTATTCTATCTTCCTCCTCTCTTCTTTACTTCTTCTTCCCTTCTTTCTCTTCTCATTCTTTTTTTTCTTTCATTTTATTTTACTTAATTTATTTGCATATTTCATTCATTGCATTTTAATTTAGTGCATATTTTTCTTTTCTTTTCTAATTTCATTATTTTTTCTTTGGTGTTAAAAATTTTCTTATTTAGCTGTTGCATCTTCTCTTAAATTATTTTGGGTGCTTAGTGACTTGTTTTATTTTGGTTAGGTAATATTATTTAAATCAATGCCTATCCTTTATACCTGTATTAATTTTGTATTGACATGAATTTACATTACCTCTCCTTACCCACACTCACCCTAATTGTTGCAAAATTTTGCACCACTAGTATGCCAGGTGCTTCTATTGTTTCCTCACTTGCATGTTGTAGCTACCATGTAATTGAGACCATTATTATTTGGCATTAACACCCATATTTTATTTATGTTCTTATCCTTATCTCTGGGTTACTATTGTTCTTTTTCTTTTCTTCCAGGCTGGCCACCAAAGACGGGAAAAGGGAGGAACTTCTAAAAGGGAAGACAAACAAGTCCATCTGCACAATCCTTGAAGAAAGGCATCAGTTGGAACCACCCGTCCACCTGCACATCTCAGCAAGCACCGAGGACGGTGCAATCTTTAAGTGTGGGGAGGTCGATACCGATCTCCATGGGTTAGTACTTTCTTGTTTCAACACCAATGTTTAAATTTTCTTTGTAGCTAGTTGTTGCATTTGCATATTTATTTGATTTTGTGCATATTTTACCACTTGGTTGAAGAAATATTTTCTTTTTCAAGAAATTTTTATAGTATTTCACTAATTTAAATTGAAAAATTTGTGTTAAACTTGTTTTGAAGTTGTATTTGGAATATGGTTTTTGAGCCAAATAACACACAACATGTGAAGATTTTGAGCTTATTTATATGGTTACATTATTTAACCATAAATTTTTATTCTTGTGTGTTTTCTTCTCTATAATTGTAATCATTGCTTTGTTCCATTCTATATGTCCAATATTTAATATATTTACATGCTTGCGTATGAATGAAGCCATTGTTTGATTCTAGCTCACTTATCCCAAAATTAGCCTACCTTTTACATCACCCTTGTTAGCCCCCTTGAGCCTTTAATTCCCTCTTATTCTATAAACCACAACACTAGCCTTAAGCAGAAAAACAAATTTAAAATCCCAAGTTGAATCCTTGGTTAGCTTAAGATAGAAATTGTGTAATTGTTTAAGTGTGGGAAACCTATTGGGAACATGGATGATAAAAACAAAGGACAGGAAGTTGAAAAGAATGAAATAATTCAAAATAAAAATTTTGGGAAACATGTTCATGTGAAATCAAAATAATTGAATTACCATGTGCATTAAAAAAAAATTAATTCAGTATTTGAATAAAGGGGATACAAAAGAATTCCCCAAATACAAAATAAAGCAATGCACATGGGACAAAATTAAAACTAATGCATGAGCATGTTACATCAAAAGTGGGAAAATTATAGGAAGCTAAGTATAATTTTAAAATTTTTATAGAGTATGTATATGTTAGTTGAGATCTTAGACTACTCAAGGATTCACTTTACTAGCTCACTTAGCCTTATATATACCCTTACCTTTACCTTAGCCCCATTACAACCCTGAAAAGACCTCATGATGTTTGCATTGGTATGCTAAATATTTGTTGATTGATTAGATGAAGAACAAAGTTTTAGAAAGCATGACTAGATAAGAGTAGAGTGATTACCCTATACACTAGAGAGATTTGAGCGCATATACACTACCAGTGAGGGTTCAGTGCTTAATTCTATGTTCCCTGTTTTCATGAGCTATCTTCTTACAAGTTTACTTGTCTTTTAATGTATAATTTGAATTAGCGAAATCTAATTTATGTTTGTCTTGGAGAACTTATTTATTTTTAACCAAGTAGGTAGAAGCATTTCACATTTAGTTGCATTCATACAGATAGGATTGCATTTCATACTTTCTACCATTCCTCTTCATCTTTATAGTTTCTCTTGAGCTTAGCATGAGGACATGCTATTGTTTAAGTGTGGGGAGGTTGATAAACCACTATTTTATGGTTTATCTTGTGCTTAATTGAGTGGATTTTATCAACTCTATACCCACTTATTCATACTATTTGCATGGTTTTACATTTACCTTCCTAATTATGTGCTTTGATTGAAAACATGCTTCTTTGGCCTTCAGTTCCCTATGTTTAATCCTCTCTTATTATAATTAGATGCCTTGATATGTGTGTTAAGTGTTTTCAGATATTATAGGGCAAGAATGGCTCAGAGGATGGAAAGGAAGAATAAAAAAATGGAAGAAATACAATAAGTTGGAGAAACTGCTAAGCTGTCTAGTCTGACCTCTTCGCGCTCAAACGGCTATAACTTTAGCTACAGAGGTCCAAACAACGCGGTTCTAGTTGCGTTGGAAAGCTAACGTCCGGGGCTTCGATTTAATATATAATATGCCATAGTTGCTCTGACGCTAGGCGACGCGAACGCGTGATCTACGCGGATGTGTCGTATCTGCAAACTTCAACCCGCGCGGCCGCGTGGGCGACGCCTCCGCGTCACTTGGCCGCGACCTGTACGGACCAGAAAGCGCTGGAAGTGACTTCTGGGCTGTTTCTGACCCAGTTTTCGGCCCAGAGAACATAGATTAGAGGGTATAAAGTGGGGGAATGCATCCATTCATTATCATGCTTTTCATAATACACTTTTCATAATTTAGATGTAGTTTTTAGTGAGAGAGGTTCTCTCCTCTCTCTTAGGATTAGGATTAGGATTCCTCTTAAAGGATTTAGGATTTATTATTATTCCAACTTACAATTTTCTTCTTCATTCCAGGTTTAATGTTCCTTTCTATTTAATTTCGTTCCTATTTTTATTCACCTTAGTACTTTAATTGATATTTATCTTTTGAATTTGGCATATGACTTTCATGATGATTTTCCTATTTAATGATATTTGAGGTATTTCAGTTTAATATTGCTTTCTTTGGATTTTTGAATTTTTACATCTTTAGACTTCATTTTCTTTGAGAGCTTGGAACTGAGATCTTAGAGAATTGGGAAGGAGAATTGATCTCTCTTCTTCTTTGTTCTTGCTTGAGCACCTTTTACTTTTCTTGTTTGAGTCTTGGGTGTGAAGAATTGAGGAATTTCTGTCTCAATCTCCATTTAAGATCTCTTTGATTTTTCTACTGCATAATTGATTTGAATTCAATTTCCTTTATTGCTTCAATCTTCAATTTCTCTTTAATTGCTTTGTGAACTTGGATCTGGGAAGGTAATTGAGATCTAGACTTTGCTATCTAGTCTTTGGAGTCCTGAGATCCAATTTTCCTTTTGGTTCTTCTGTTGAACCACTCCTGCAATCAAATTTACATTTCTGTTTGAGATCTAGATAATTTCAATTCTTCTCTTGCTTTGTTAATTGCTGCATACTTTTCTTGTTTGAGTCTTGGGTGTGAAGAATTGAGGAATTTATGTCTCAATCTCCATTTAAGATCTCTTTGATTTTTCTACTGCATAATTGATTTGAATTCAATTTCCTTTACTGCTTCAATCTTCAATTTCTCTTTAATTGATTTGTGAACTTGGATCTGGGAAGGTAATTGAGATCTAGACTTTGCTATCTAGTCTCTGGAGTCCTGAGATTCAATTTTCCTTTTGGTTCTTCTGTTGAACCATTGCTGCAATCAAATTTACATTTCTGTTTGAGATCTAGATAATTTCAATTCTTCTCTTACTTTGTTAATTGCTGTAATTTAATTTCTCTTGCTTAAATTCTGAATTCCCAGTCCTCAAATCCCTTTTCCATTCAAGCAATTTATATTTTTTGCACTTTAAGTTATTGCAATTTACATTTCTCGCACTTTAAGTTTCAGTCATTTAATTTCTTGTTCTTTAAGATTCAGCACCTTTACTTTCAGTTCTCTTTAATTTCTGCAATTCATCCCTCTCCCTTTACATTTTCTGCTATTTACTTACTGTTGGATACAAAATCACTCAACCAATACTTGATTCGCTTGACTAAATCAACTACTAAATTAAAATTGCTCAATCCTTCAATCCCTGTGGGATCGACCTCACTCCCGTGAGTTTTATTACTTGATGCGACCCGGTACACTTGCCGGTGAGTTTTGTGTTGGATCGTTTTCCACACATCATGTTGTTTCTTCTGCTGTTTTTGATTTTGTTTTAAATTTTAGTAATTGTTTTGTGACTCCACATGATCATGAACCTAATAAAACATAAAAGAACAATAAAAATATAGATAAATAAAAATTGGGTTACCTCCCAATAAGCGCTTCTTTAATGTCAATAGCTTGACAGTGAGCTCTCATGGAGCCTTGCAAATCATCAGAGCATCGTTGGAACCTCCCAACACCAAACTTAGAGTTTGAATGTGGGGGTTCAACACCAAACTTAGAGTTTGGTTGTGGCCTTCCAACACCAAACTTAGAGTTTGATTGTGGGGGGCTTTGTTTGACTCTGTATTGATAGAAGCTTATCGTGCCTTTTTTTCATGTTTACAGAGGGATACCCTTGGGCCTTAAACACAAGGTAGTCCCCATTCATTTGAAGGACTAATTCTCCTCTGTTAACATCAATCACAGCTCCTGCTGTGGCTAGGAAGGGTTTTCCAAGGATGATGCATTCATCCTCTTCCTTCCTAGTGTCTAAGATTATGAAATCAGTAGGGATGTAAAGGCCTTTAACCTTCACTAACACGTCCTCTACCATTCCATAAGCTTGTCTTATTGACTTGTCTGCCATCTCTAATGAGAAAGTGGCAGTTTGTACCTCAAAGATTTCCAGTTTCTCCATTACAGAGAGTGGCATAAGATTTATACCTGACCCTAGGTCACACAGAGCCTTCTCAAAGGTCATGGTGCCCATGGTACAGGGTATTAAGAATTTACCAGGATCTTGTTTCTTTGGAGGTAAAGTTTGCTGAACCCATCTGTCTAGTTCACTAATAAGCAAGAGAGGTGCATCTTCACAAGTCTCATTACCAAACAACTTGGCATTCAGCTTCATGATAGCTCCTAGATATTGAGCAACTTGCTCTCCAGTTACATCTTCATCCTCTTCAGAGGAAGAATAGTTTTCAGAGCTTATGAATGGCAGAAGGAGGTTTAATGGAATCTCTATGGTCTCTATATGAGACTCAGATTCCTTTAGGTCCTTGATAAATCACTATTTTACGGTTTATCTTGTGCTTAATTGAGTGGATTTTATCAACTCTTTACCCACTTATTCATACTATTTGCATGGTTTTACATTTACCTTCCTAATTATGTGCTTTGATTGAAAACATGCTTCTTTGGCCTTAAGTTTCCTATGTTTAATCCTCTCTTATTACCATTAGATGCCTTGATATGTGTGTTAAGTGTTTTCAGATATTATAGGGCAGGAATGGCTCAGAGGATGGAAAGGAAGAATGCAAAAATGGAAGGAATACAATAAGTTGGAGAAACTGCTAAGCTGTCCAGCCTGACCTCTTCACACTCAAACGGCTATAACTTTAGCTACAGAACGACGCGGTTCCAGTTGCGTTGGAAGGCTAACGTTCGGGGCTTCGATTTGATATGTAATATGTCATAGTTGCCCTGACGCTAGGCGACGCAAACGCGTGATCCACGCGGACACGTCGCATCTGCGAACTTCAACCCGCGCGGTTGCGTGGGCGACGCCTCTGCGTCACTTGGCCGCGACCTGTACGGACCAGAAAGTGCTGGAAGTGACTTCTGGGCTGTTTCTGACCCAGTTTTCGGCCCAAAGAACATAGATTAGAGGCTATAAAGTGGGGGAATGCATCCATTCATTATCATGCTTTTCATAATACACTTTTCATAATTTAGATGTAGTTTTTAGTGAGAGAGGTTATCTCCTCTCTCTTAGTATTAGGATTAAGATTCCTCTTAAAGGATTTAGGATTTATTATTATTCCAACTTACAATTTTCTTCTTCATTCCAGGTTTAATGTTCCTTTCTATTTAATTTCGTTCCTATTTTTATTCACCTTAGTACTTTAATTGATATTTATCTTTTGAATTTGGCTTATGACTTTCATGATGATTTTCCTATTTAATGATATTTAAGGTATTTCAGTTTAATATTTCTTTCTTTTGTTTATGCTATTGATTATTTCCAATCTGAAGATATTTTATTCCAATAGATTTAATTTCTTTTCCTTTTGGTCTTGGTTGAGAAATCAATAACTCAGGAGTTATCTTAGCTCAATATAATTGACAACTGTTATCTTGCTAATTGAACTGAACTTCAATAATTCCAACCTTTTCTTAGGAAATAAATAGGAGTTGAAGGTCTAACTAATTAGTCCTTTGACTTTTCTTTGCTTTAGCAAAGGTTAACTAAGTGAAATTAAGATTCAACTTTCATTATTAGTGATAAGAATAACTAAGTTTGGACTTCCAATTTCTCATACCTTGCCAAAAGTTTTCTTTACAGTATTTATTTATTTTAATTGTCATTTAAATTACTTGTCATACTTCTTCCTTAATTCCAAAACCCTCAATTTTACGTTTTTCATAGCCAATAATAAGAACATACCTCCCTGCAATTCCTTGAGAAGACGACCCGAGGTTTGAATACTCGGTTATCAATTTCAAAAGGGTTTGTTACTTGTGACAACCAAAATGTTTGCACGAAAGGATTTTTGTTGGTTTAGAAACTATATCTACAACGCGACTATTTTTATAAAATTCTTTACTAGCAAAAATCCTAACGTCAAAATGGCGCCGTTGCCGGGGAATTGCAAACGTGTGCCTTATTATTGGTTATTGTAAATATAATTTTTTTAAAAATAGAATATATATATATATATATATATATATATATATATATATATATTTTCTTTTTTTCTTTTACTTGTTTATTTGTTTCTCCTTTTTTCCCCTTATTACTGATAACTACTATGAATTCTCACCCCTCTCGCTTTGAGTTTGGTTCTAACTTTGTTGAAGGAAATAGAAACTACAGCAGGAATATGCATCAAGGTCAGACTAATCAAGGATGGATGGAGTCAAGAGGATCTAATCAACCCTTTAGGCAACAACATCCTCCAAGATATCATGGACAACGACGATTCTACAATGCATACCCAGCTGAAAGATTTCGTGGACAACCTTGTAACTACCAACAAGCCCCACCTCGTGCCTATAGACCATCCTCTCAACATAACCTCGAACCACCACACTCACAAGCTTCTTTTCATCATTCGCCACCATACGATCCTTATCCACCCCAACACCAATCCAATTACTCCCAAGAACCACCACTCCCCCATACACCATACCCATATCCATCAAAGCCAGAATCACAGGTTCGCCTTGAAGAATCAATAAAACAATTTACTGCAACCCTTCATCAACTGGAGCAAGCAATAAATCAATTAACTTCCAGACGTTCAGCCCCTCAACAGACCCCCATGGCTTCATGTGGAGAATCTAATGAAGAATGTATTGTGAAGAGGACACAAGAAACTTCAGTGGACAGCATAGAGCATAACTTCTTAGTAGAACAAGTAGAGGAAGCTGTCATTGCAGAAGAAGAAAAGTTAGTTGAAGATTTAGGAGACGCCGAACCGCCACCTGAATCCAGAGTTGTGGAGAATTCCGTCAAAGATGTTACAATTGATGCTAAGGAGGATTTTGCACCGCTTCCAATACAAATATCTTATGAAGAACTGAACGGAATAACCCAAGACGCAGGTGGTGGACGGAATTGTGATTCAACATCCTTAAGTTTATATGGAATCTATCTTTTGAGCTTTAGTGTGAATATACCCTTAAGACACTGTTTATTTTGAGATGAAGGCTTCTAAGGGGCAGCACCTGTGTGAGGTTTTCTTTATTGGAATTCACAACTCCGTTCAACTAACCAGCAAGTGTACTGGGTCGTCCAAGTAATAACCTTACGTGAGTAAGGGTCGAATCCACAGAGATTGTTGGTATGAAGCAAGCTATGGTCACCTTGCAAATCTCAGTCAGGCGAATTTAAACATGATATTTTATTGGATTAAATAATAAATAAAAGGAATAATAAAAAGGATAGAATACTTATGCAGATTCATTGGTAGGAATTTCAGATAAGCGGAATGGAGATGCTGTAGAGCTCTCGGACGCCTGATCTCCCATTGCTTCTACTCAATCCTTCTTACTCCTTTCCATGGCAAACTTTGTATAGGGGTTCACTATCAGCTGTGGCTACTTTCATTCCTCTCGGGGAAATAACCTGTGCAGCTGTCACTCGCACAGCTAACCAGTCTGGAGGCATCACCCATGGTTGATAGCTACATCCCATCCTCGCAGTGAAAGCTAATGCACGCACTCTGTCACAGTACGGCCAATCACCGGTTGGTTCCCGCTCCTACTGGAATAGAATCCCTCTTTTGCGTTTGTCACTAACGCCCAGCAGGTTAAAGTTCGAAGCACGTCACAGTCATTCATGAACGGAATCCTACTTGGAATACCACAGACAAGGTAAGACTTTCCGGATTCCCAGGATCCTACTCGGAACACCACAGACAAGGTTGGACTTTCCGGATCCAGATAAATGCCACCATCTATCTAGCTTATACCACGAAGATTCTGTTGGGGAATCTAAGAGATACACATTCAAGCCTGTGTTGCATGTAGAACGGAAGTGGTTGTCAATCACGCGCGTTCATCAGTGAGAATAATAATGAGGGTTATTAACTCATCACATTCATCATGTTCTTGGGTACGAATGAATATCTTGGAATAAGAATAAAAGAGGAATTGAATAAAAGACAATAGAACTTCATTAATCTTTGAGGTACAGCAGAGCTCCACACCCTTAATCTATGGTGTGCAGAAACTCCACTGTTGAAAATACATAAGCAAGAGGTCCAGGCATGGCCGAATGGCCAGCCCCCTAAACGTGATCACAGGATAGAAAATACAATCCAGGATGTCTAATACAATAGTAAAAGGTCCTATATATACTAGACTGGCTACTAGGGTTTACATGAGTAAGTAATTGATGCATAAATCCACTTCCGGGGCCCACTTGGTGTGTGTTTGGGCTGAGCTTGATCAATCCACGTGTAGAGGCATTTCTTGGCGTCAAACTCCAGGTTATGACGTGTTTTGGGCGTTTAACTCCGAATCATGACGTTTTTCTGGCGTTTTACTCCAGACAGCAGCATGAACTTGGCGTTTAACGCCAAGTTACGTCGTCATTCTTCGAATAAAGTATGGACTATTATATTGCTGGAAAGCCCTGGATGTCTACTTTCCAACGCCGTTGAGAGCGCGCCATTTGGAGTTCTGTAGCTCCAGAAAATCCATTTCGAGTGCAGGGAGGTCAGAATCTAACAGCATCAGCAGTCCTTTTGTCAGCCTTTTTCAGAGTTTTGCTCAAATCCCTCAATTTCAGTCAGAATTTACCTGAAATCACAGAAAAACACACAAACTCATAGTAAAGTCCAGAAATGTGAATTTAACATAAAAACTAATGAAAACATCCCTAAAAGTAGCTTAAACTTACTAAAAACTATATAAAAACTATGCCAAAAAGCGTATAAATTATCCGCTCATCACAACACCAAACTTAAATTGTTGCTTGTCCCCAAGCAACTGAAAATCAAATAGGATAAAAAGAAGAGAATATACTATAAACTCCAAATTATCAATGAATATTAATTTAATATATGAGCGGGGCTTGTAGCTTTTTGCTTCTGAACAGCTTTGGCATCTCACTTTTTCCTTTGTAGTTTAGAGGTATTGGCGTCTCTGGGGGAATTTAGAATTTGGGATAGTGTTATTGACTTCTTAGTGAAGCATGTTGATTCTTGAACACAGCTACTCATGAGTCTTGGCTGTGGCCCTAAGCATTTTGTCTTCCAGTATTACCACCAGATACACAAATGCCACAGACACATAACTGGGTGAACCTTTTCAGATTGTGACTTAGCTTTGCTAAAGTCCCCAATTAGTGGTGTCCAGAGCTCTTAAGCACACTCTTTGCTTTGGATCACGACTTTAACCACTCAGTCTCAAGCTTTTCACTTGGACCTTCATGACACAAGCACATGGTTAGGGACAGCTTGATTTAGCCGCTTAGGCCCGGATTAAATTTCCTTGGGCCCTCCTATCCATTGATGCTCAAAGCCTTGGATCCTTGCTTTGGAATTTTCGCCTCCTTTTTCTTTTTTTTTTTTCACTGCTTTTTCTTGCTTCAAGAATCAATTTCATGATGTTTTTCAGATCATCAATAACATTTCTCTTTGTTCCTCATTCTTTCAAGAACCAACAATTTTAAACACTCATAAACAACAAGATCAAAAGACATATGCACTGTTCATTCATTCATTCAGAAAACAAAAGTTATTGCCACCACATCAATATAATTAAACTGAATTCACTAATAATTTCGAAAATTATGTACTTCTTGTTCTTTTGAATTAAAACATTTTTCTTTTAAGAGAGGTGAAGGACTAATGGGTTTTATTCATAGCTTTAAGGCATGGTTTACATACTAATGATCATGAGACACAAAAACATAGATAAACATAGCATTAAAAACCGAAAATAGAAAGAAATAAAGAACAAGGAATGAGTCCACCTTAGTGGCGTCTTCTTCTTGAAGGACCAATGATGTTCTTCAACTCTTCTATGTCCCTTCCTTGCCTTTGTTACTCCTCCCTCATTGCTCTTTGATCTTCTCTTATTTCTTGGAGAGTGAGGGCGTGTTCATGGTGTTCCACCCTTAATTGTTCAACATTATGGCTCAAATCTTCCAAGGAGGTGCTAAGTTGCTCCCAATAGTTGTTGGGAGGAAAGTGCATTCCATGAGACATTTGTTGATGATGCACTTCCTCATGTTCTTCTTGGAGGCCGTGAGGGGCTTCCCTTGTTTGCTCCATCCTTTTCTTGGTGATGGGCTTGTCTTCTTCAATGGAGACATCTCCATCTATGATAACTCCAGCTGAGTAACATAGATGGCATATAAGGTGGGGGAAGGCTAACCGTGCCATGTATGAAGGCTTGTCAGCTATTTTGAAGAGTTCATTGGAGATGACTTCATGAACCTCTACTTCTTCACCAATCATGATGCTATGAACCATGATGGCCCGATCCACAGTAACTTCAGATCGGTTGCTTGTAGGGATGATGGATCTTTGAATGAACTCCAACCATCCTCTAGCTACAGGCTTGAGGTCCAGTCTTCTTAGTTGGACTGGCTTGCCTTTGGAGTCTACTCTCCATTGGGCGCCTTCCACACATATGTCCCTAAGGACTTGGTCCAACCTTTGGTTAAAGTTGACCCTTCTTGTGTAGGGGCGTTCATCACCTTGCATCATAGGCAAATGAAACGCCAACCTCACATTTTCCGGACTGAAATCCAAGTATTTCCCCCTAACCATTGTGAGATAATTCTTTGGGCTTGGGTTCATACTTTGGTCATGGTTCCTAGTGATCCATGCTTTGGCATAGAACTCTTGAACCATGAGAATTTCGACTTGTTGCATGGGGTTGGCTAAGACTTCCCAACCTCTTCTTTGAATTTCATTTCGGATCTCCGGATACTCATTTTTCTTGAGTTTGAAAGGGACCTCAGGGATCACTTTCTTCTTTGCCACAACATCATGGAAGTGGTCTTGATGGCTTTTGGAGATGAACCTCTCCTTCTCCCATGACTCGGAGGAAGAAGCTTTTGCTTTCCCTTTTCCTTTTCTTGAGGAAATTCCGGTCTTGGGTGCCATTGATGGTGAATGAAAATAAAAAAGCTTAGGCTTTTTACCACACCAAACTTAAAATTTGCTTGTCCCCAAGCAAAAAAAAGAAAAGAAGAGTAGAAGAAGAAGAAGAAAATATGGTAGAGAGGGAGAAGAGAGGGTTCGGCTATGTGGGGGAATGTGGGGTTGTGTTGTGTGAAAATGTAAAAGAAAAGAAGGGTATTTATAGGGAGGGGGGGGGTATAGGTTCGGCCATTTTGGGTGGGAAAGGGTGGGAAATTGAATTTGAATTTGATGGAGGTAGGTGGGGTTTATGGGGAAGAGGAGGTTGATGTGAATGGTGAATGAGGTAATTGGGAAGAGGAGTTGAGGTGATTGGTGAAGGTTTTTGGGAAGGGTGACATTGGGAATGAGATTTGGGTTGGGAGAGTGTGAATAGGATTAAAAGAAAAGGTAGGTGGGGATCCTGTGGGGTCCACAGATCCTGTAGTGGGGATCCTGTGGGGTCCACAGATCCTGAGGTGAAAGAAATACCATTCCTTCACCCTATAGGCGTGTAAATTGCCTTCATGCTCCATTCTGGCGTTCAAACGCCCATTGGTGCATGTTTTGGGCGTTAAACGCCCATGTAATGCTTGTTTCTGGCGTTGAACGCCAGTTTCAAGCTTGTTTCTGGCGTTCAGCGCCAGATTGTCCTCTGTGTGCGCATTCTGGCGTTAAACGCCAGGATGTAGCTTGTTTTGGGCGTTCAGCGCCAGAAAGATGCTCTGTTCTGGCGTTGAACGCCAGCCAGATGCTCCTTCTGGGCGCTGAACGCCAGCCCGTGCGTCCTCCAGGGTGAAAATTTTTTTCTTCTGTTTTTGACTCTGTTTTTAATTTTTTTGATTTTTTCGTGACTCCTCATGATCATGTACCTAATAAGACATAAAAATAACAAAGAAACAAAATAAAATAAAATTAGATAAATAAAATTGGGTTGCCTCCCAACAAGCGCTTCTTTAATGTCAATAGCTTGACGGTGGCTCTCATGGAGCCACAAGGTGATCAGGTCAACTTAAGTGTGGTATTCCCAACACCAAACTTAGAGTTTGGATATGGGGTTTGGACACCAAATTTAGAGTTTGATTGTGGCCTCACAACACCAAACTTAGAGTTTGACTGTGTGGGCTCTTCTTGACTCTGAACTGAGAGAAGTTCTTCATGCTTACTCTCTTTTGTCACAGAGGGATGGCCATGTGCCTGAAACACAAGGTAGTCCCCATTCAATTGAAGGACTAACTCACCTCTGTTGACATCTATCACAGCTCCTGCTGTGGCTAGGAAAGGTCTTCCTAGGATGATGCATTCATCATCTTCCTTCCTAGTGTCTAGGATTATGAAATCAGTGGGGATGTAAAGGCCTTCAACCCTTACTAGCACATCCTCTACTATTCCATAAGCTTGTCTTATGGACTTATCTGCCAATTGTAATGAGAACAAGGCAGGTTGTACCTCAATGATTCCCAGCTTCTCCATTACAGAGAGTGGCATAAGATTTATCCCTGACCCAAGATCACATAGAGCTTTTTCGAAGTTCATGGTGCCAATGGTGCAAGGTATTAAGAATTTGCCAGGATCTTGTTTCTTTTGAGGTAGAGTTCTCTGAATCCAAGTATCTAGTTCACTAATGAGCAAGGGAGGTTCACTTTCCCAAGTCTCATTACCAAATAACTTGGCATTCAGCTTCATGATAGCTCCTAAATATTGAGCAACTTGCTCTTCAGTCACATCTTCATTCTCTTCAGAGGATGAATATTCTTCAGAGCTCATGAATGGCAGGAGGAGATTTAAAGGAATCTCTATGGTCTCTAGATGAGCCTCAGATTCCTCAGGATCCTTAATAGGAAACTCCTTTTTGCTTGAAGGACGTCCCAGGAGGTCTTCCTCACTGGGATTTTCGTCCTCCTCCTCCTTGGTGCATTCGGCCACTTTGATTAAATCAATGGCCTTGCACTCTCCTTTTGGATTTTCTTCTGTATTAGTTGGGAGAGTACTGGGAGGAGTGTCAATGACTTTCTTACTCAGCTGGCCCACTTGTGCCTCCAGATTTCTGATAGAGGATCTTGTTTCATTCATGAAACTAAAAGTGGCTTTTGACAGATCAGAGACTATATTGGCTAAATTAGAAGTGTTTTGTTCAGAGTTCTCTGTCTGTTGCTGAGAAGATGATGGATATGGCTTACTATTGTTCAGCCTATTGCGTCCACCATTGTTAAAACCTTGTTGAGGTTTTTGTTGATCCTTCCAGGAGAAATTAGGATGATTTCTCCATGATGAGTTATAGGTGTTTCCATAAGGTTCACCTAAGTAATTAACCTCTGCCATGGCAGGGTTTTCAGGATCATAAGCTTCTTCAGAAGCTGCCTCTCTAGTACTATTGGATGCATGTTGCAATCCATTCAGATTTTGAGAGATCATGTTGACCTGTTGAGTCAACACTTTGTTCTGAGCCAATATGGCATTCAGAGCATCAATTTCAAGAACTCCTTTCTTCTGAGGTACCCCATTATTTACAGAATTCCTCTCAGAGGTGTACATAAACTGGTTGTTTGCAACCATGTCAATGAGTTCTTGAGCCTCTTCAGGCGTTTTCTTCAGGTGAATAGATCCACCTGCAGAATGGTCCAATGACATTTTCGAAAATTCAGAGAGACCATAATAGAATATATCTAATATGGTCCATTCTGAAAACATGTCAGATGGGCATCTCTTGGTCAACTGCTTGTATCTTTCCCAAGCTTCATAGAGGGATTCACCATCTTTTTGTTTGAAGGTTTGAACATCCACTCTCAGCTTGCTCAGCTTTTGAGGAGGAAAGAATTTATCTAAGAATGCAGTGACAAGCTTATCCCATGAGTCCAGGCTATCCTTGGGTTGAGAATCCAACCATACTCTAGCTCTGTCTCTTACAGCAAAAGGGAAAAGCAAGAGTCTGTAGACTTCAGGATTAACTCCATTTGTCTTTATAGTGTCACAGATCTGCAAGAACTCAGTTAAAAACTGGTAAGGATCTTCAGATGGAAGTCCATAAAACTTGCAGTTTTGTTGCATTAAAGCAACTAGTTGAGGCTTAAGCTCAAAGTTATTGGCTCCAATGGCAGGAATGGAGATGCTTCTTCCATCAAACTTGGACATTGGCTTTGTGAAGTCCCCAAGCATTCTCCTTACATTATTATTATTTTCGGCCATCACCTCTTGTTCTAATGTTTCTGAAAGGTTGTTTCTGGATTGTTGTAATTTAGCTTCTCTTAATTTTCTCTTCAGAGTCCTTTCAGGTTCTGGATCAATTTCAACAAGAGTGCCTTTATCCTTGTTCCTGCTCATATGAAAGAGAAGAAAACAAGAAAAGAAAAAGGAATCCTCTATGTCACAGTATAGAGATTCCTTTATGTTAGTAGAAAAAGAAAGAGGTAGAAGAATGAAGAAGGGGGTTCGGTTTTTAGAAGAAGAGAGGTGAAGAGAAGTGTTTGTAATTAATTAATTAAATAGAAGAGGAGAAGAGAAGGAAGAATTCGAAAATAAATTTGAAAAAGAAGTTAGTAATTCTCGAAAATTAGAGATAAAATGTAATTAAAATTAAAACATGAAACAATTAGTTAATTAAAAAGAATTTTTGAAAAAGGGGTGAGATATTTTCGAAAATTAGAGAGGGAAAAGTAGTTAGGTGGTTTTGAAAAAGATAAGAAACAAACAAAAAGTTAGTTAGTTGATTGAAAAAGGTTTGAAATCTAATTTTGAAAAAGATAAGAAGATAGTAAGTTAGATAAGATATTTTGAAATTAAATTTTGAAAAAATTTTTTTTTTGAAAAAGATAAGATAAAGATAAAATAAAAGTTTTAAGAAAAAGATATTTTGAAAAAGATTTAATTTTTTTTTTTAAAAAAGACTTAACTAACAAGAAACTACAAGATAAGATTCTAGAATTTAAAGATTGAACCTTTCTTAACAAGAAAGTAACAAACTTCAAATTTTTGAACCAATCACATCAATTGTTAGCTCATTTTCGAAAATTTCAAATAAAGATAAGAAAAAGATTTTTGAAATTTTCGAAAACTAATAATAAAAAAAAAATTGAAAAAGATATGATTTTGAAAAAGATTTTGAAAAGATAAGATTTTAAAAATTGAAATTTTGACTTGACTTGTAAGAAACAACTAATTTTGAAAATTTTGACCAAGTCAACCCAAAATTTCGAAAATTTGGAGAGAAATAAGGAAAAGATATTTTTTTGATTTTTGAATTTTTAATTATGAGAGAGAAAAACAACAAAAAGACTCAATGCATGAAATTTTTAGATCAAAACATGAATGCATGCAAGAATGCTATGAATGTCAAGATGAACACCAAGAACACTTTGAAGATCATGATGAACATCAAGAACATATTTTTGAAAAATTTTTGATGCAAAGAAAACATGCAAGACACCAAACTTAGAAATCTTTAATGCATGAAAAATATGAATGCAAAGATGCACATGAAAAACAAGAAAAGACAAAACAAGAAATCATCAAGATCAAACAAGAGGACTTATCAAGAACAACTTGAAGATCATGAAGAACACTATGAATGCATGGGATTTTCGAAAAATGCAAGAAAAAATTTTTAAAGCATGCAATTGACACCAAACTTAAAATTGACTCAAGACTCAAACAAGAAACACAAAATATTTTTGATTTTTATGATTTTCTACTTTTTTTGTATTTTTATTTATTTTTTTCGCAAATAATGTGAGGAAAAACGAAAATTAAAAGAAAAAATTTTGAAAAAGATTTTTTTGAAAAGAAAATTACCTAATCTGAGCAACAAGATGAACCGTCAGTTGTCCATACTCGAACAATCCCCGGCAACGGCGCCAAAAACTTGGTGGACGGAATTGTGATTCAACATCCTTAAGTTTATATGGAATCTATCTTTTGAGCCTTAGTGTGAATATACCCTTAGGACACTGTTTATTTTGAGATGAAGGCTTCTAAGGGGCAGCACCTGTGTGAGGTTTTCTTTATTGGAATTCACAACTCCGTTCAACTAACCAGCAAGTGTACTGGGTCGTCCAAGTAATAACCTTACGTGAGTAAGGGTCGAATCCACAGAGATTGTTGGTATGAAGCAAGCTATGGTCACCTTGCAAATCTCAGTCAGGCGAATTTAAACATGATATTTTATTGGATTAAATAATAAATAAAAGGAATAATAAAAAGGATAGAATACTTATGCAGATTCATTGGTAGGAATTTCAGATAAGCGGAATGGAGATGCTGTAGAGCTCTCGGACGCCTGATCTCCCACTGCTTCTACTCAATCCTTCTTACTCCTTTCCATGGCAAGCTTTGTATAGGGGTTCACTATCAGCTGTGGCTACTTTCATTCCTCTCGGGGAAATAACCTGTGCGGCTGTCACTCGCACAGCTAACCAGTCTGGAGGCATCACCCATGGTTGATAGCTACATCCCATCCTCGCAGTGAAAGCTAATGCACGCACTCTGTCACAGTACGGCCAATCACCGGTTGGTTCCCGCTCCTACTGGAATAGAATCCCTCTTTTGCGTTTGTCACTAACGCCCAGCAGGTTAAAGTTCGAAGCACGTCACAGTCATTCATGAACGGAATCCTACTTGGAATACCACAGACAAGGTAAGACTTTCCGGATTCCCAGGATCCTACTCGGAACACCACAGACAAGGTTGGACTTTCCGGATCCAGATAAATGCCGCCATCTATCTAGCTTATACCACGAAGATTCTGTTGGGGAATCTAAGAGATACACATTCAAGCCTGTGTTGCATGTAGAACGGAAGTGGTTGTCAATCACGCGCGTTCATCAGTGAGAATAATAATGAGGGTTATTAACTCATCACATTCATCATGTTCTTGGGTATGAATGAATATCTTGGAATAAGAATAAAAGAGGAATTGAATAAAAGACAATAGAACTTCATTAATCTTTGAGGTACAGCAGAGCTCCACACCCTTAATCTATGGTGTGCAGAAACTCCACTGTTGAAAATACATAAGCAAGAGGTCCAGGCATGGCCGAATGGCCAGCCCCCTAAACGTGATCACAGGATAGAAAATACAATCCAGGATGTCTAATACAATAGTAAAAGGTCCTATATATACTAGACTGGCTACTAGGGTTTACATGAGTAAGTAATTGATGCATAAATCCACTTCCGGGGCCCACTTGGTGTGTGTTTGGGCTGAGCTTGATCAATCCACGTGTAGAGGCATTTCTTGGCGTCAAACTCCAGGTTATGACGTGTTTTGGGCGTTTAACTCCGAATCATGACGTTTTTCTGGCGTTTTACTCCAGACAGCAGCATGAACTTGGCGTTTAACGCCAAGTTACGTCGTCATTCTTCGAATAAAGTATGGACTATTATATATTGCTGGAAAGCCCTGGATGTCTACTTTCCAACGCCGTTTTTCAACAGCATCAGCAGTCCTTTTGTCAGCCTTTTTCAGAGTGAAGGGAGGTTAGAATCCAACAGCATCAGCAGTCCTTTTGTCAGCCTTTTTCAGAGTTTTGCTCAAATCCCTCAATTTCAGTCAGAATTTACCTGAAATCACAGAAAAACACACAAACTCATAGTAAAGTCCAGAAATGTGAATTTAACATAAAAACTAATGAAAACATCCCTAAAAGTAGCTTAAACTTACTAAAAACTATATAAAAACTATGCCAAAAAGCGTATAAATTATCCGCTCATCAGCAGGTTTCCTTGATGATGATGATCACGAGCCCTGTTCTCTTAGTGACAAACTTGCATCCGCAAGTGAATTCTTTGAGACAGAAGAATCTTCCCCGAGTGGATATGAAGATGATGATGAGGTAGATTTTTCTCAACCTCCAATATATGACTTGAGCGATAATGAGGGAGAAATTGAAGACTCTGATCAAGATATGGTTGAAGTGGAAAAAATTTGCAATGACGTGGAGAAATTCACAGAAGAGCACAAGGGAGTAAAACTTACAGAACCACTGGAACCACCTATTCCGAGGCCACTACCACCCAATACAAGATTCAAGTGGGTAAAATCCTTAGCTTTTATCTTTACTTTTCCACTTGAATATGGTTTACTTGAAATAGATGGCCAGCTTAGAGCTCTTTGCGGCTTTTCAGAGTAAAAGGGAAATGGCTCGTACTCAGAGCGGGTGCACAAGGTTCAATAAGGTTCCACGCTTCAACTCGAAGTGCACGGATTGGTATCATGCTCAATTGAATGGATCACGGAGAACATCTGGTCACCGTGGTGAGAATCTAATTTCCAAACCGCCAGGATGGAGAAGTATAGATCAAAACAAAAGCGGATTTGGAACCAGAGTTTGGGATCCTGGAGAATATTCTGATATTCATCACCCCGGGAGCCAGAAAATCTGTTTGAAGCTGCTCAGAAGCTTCACATGCCTAGTTTGGGACCCTGGAGGCTATTGGAATTCCAAGCATTGGTGGAGATTTCTGGATGAATTTAAACAAAAGCCGCCATAACAGGAAGCTCAACCAATGTCCAACTTAAGGACTTTAACCAAAAGTGCTAGGTGAGAGACAACCCACCATCGTATGATCGTTCCTTTTTCATTTTTATTCAGTTTTATTTGTTTTCAAGTTTTATTTTATCCTTCATTGAACCTGGAATCATACATAGCATTCACATTAAGCATTGCATTCTGCATTTTGCATAAAAAAAAAGCACGCACGCTACGCGGCAGCGTCGCTGACGCGGCCGCGTCACATGTGCGTTGTGAAGAAGAGAAATCGAATAGAGAGTCACACGAGAGCATGGCTGGAGGCGTGCCCGTGGCATAAATCGTCCCACGCGGCCGCGTCGCTGACGCATCCGCGTCATATGGGAATAATGGCTTCCCACGCGACCGCGTGCCCTGATTTTCGACGTAAAAAGGGTGCACAACGAATTATTGTGCGAGAGTGGTGCCGGATTGGTGCTGGATGCACAATCTCTATCACGCGACCGCGTCGCCGACGCGTCCGCGTCATTCCTTTCTGAAGCCCACTCACGCGATCGCATGCCCCACGCGATCGCGTCACCCCAAATTTGGCAAAAATAAAAATTTGAACAGAGAGTTGTGCGAGCACGAGGCTGCCCTCGCGCCAGTAGCATAACCTGAGCCACGCGTCCGCGTCACCCACGCGACCGCGTCGCCAGCGTCGCACAACCTATCCAGATCAATGCCAATTTTCTTATCTTTTCTTCTCTAATCCTAATTTTTTTTTATCTTTTCTTATTCTATCTTCCTCCTCTCTTCTTTACTTCTTCTTCCCTTCTTTCTCTTCTCATTCTTTTTTTTCTTTCATTTTATTTTACTTAATTTATTTGCATATTTCATTCATTGCATTTTAATTTAGTGCATATTTTTCTTTTCTTTTCGAATTTCATTATTTTTTCTTTGGTGTTAAAAATTTTCTTATTTAGCTGTTGCATCTTCTCTTAAATTATTTTGGGTGCTTAGTGACTTGTTTTATTTTGGTTAGGTAATATTATTTAAATCAATGCCTATCCTTTATACCTTTATTAATTTTGTATTGACATGAATTTACATTACCTCTCCTTACCCACACTCACCCTAATTGTTGCAAAATTTTGCACCACTAGTATGCCAGGTGCTTCTATTGTTTCCTCACTTGCATGTTGTAGCTACCATGTAATTGAGACCTTTATTATTTGGCATTAACACCCATATTTTATTTATGTTCTTATCCTTATCACTGGGCTACTGTTCTTCTTTTTCTCTTCTTCCAGGCTGGCCACCAAAGACGGGAAAAGGGAGGAACTTCTAAAAGGGAAGACAAACAAGTCCATCTGCACAATCCTTGAAGAAAGGCATCAGTTGGAACCACCCGTCCACCTGCACATCTCAGCAAGCACCGAGGACGGTGCAATCTTTAAGTGTGGGGAGGTCGATACCGATCTCCATGGGTTAGTACTTTCTTGTTTCAACACCAATGTTTAAATTTTCTTTGTAGCTAGTTGTTGCATTTGCATATTTATTTGATTTTGTGCATATTTTACCACTTGGTTGAAGAAATATTTTCTTTTTCAAGAAATTTTTATAGTATTTCACTAATTTAAATTGAAAAATTTGTGTTAAACTTGTTTTGAAGTTGTATTTGGAATATGGTTTTTGAGCCAAATAACACACAACATGTGAAGATTTTGAGCTTATTTATATGGTTACATTATTTAACCATAAATTTTTATTCTTGTGTGTTTTCTTCTCTATAATTGTAATCATTGCTTTGTTCCATTCTATATGTCCAATATTTAATATATTTACATGCTTGCGTATGAATGAAGCCATTGTTTGATTCTAGCTCACTTATCCCAAAATTAGCCTACCTTTTACATCACCCTTGTTAGCCCCCTTGAGCCTTTAATTCCCTCTTATTCTATAAATCACAACACTAGCCTTAAGTAGAAAAACAAATTTAAAATCCCAAGTTGAATCCTTGGTTAGCTTAAGATAGAAATTGTGTAATTGTTTAAGTGTGGGAAACCTATTGGGAACATGGATGATAAAAACAAAGGACAGGAAGTTGAAAAGAATGAAATAATTCAAAATAAAAATTTTGGGAAACATGTTCATGTGAAATCAAAATAATTGAATTACCATGTGCATTAAAAAAAATTAATTCAGTATTTGAATAAAGGGGATACAAAAGAATTCCCCAAATACAAAATAAAGCAATGCACATGGGACAAAATTAAAACTAATGCATGAGCATGTTACATCAAAAGTGGGAAAATTATAGGAAGCTAAGTATAATTTTAAAATTTTTATAGAGTATGTATATGTTAGTTGAGATCTTAGACTACTCAAGGATTCACTTTACTAGCTCACTTAGCCTTATATATACCCTTACCTTTACCTTAGCCCCATTACAACCCTGAAAAGACCTCATGATGTTTGCATTGGTATGCTAAATATTTGTTGATTGATTAGATGAAGAACAAAGTTTTAGAAAGCATGACTAGATAAGAGTAGAGTGATTACCCTATACACTAGAGAGATTTGAGCGCATATACACTACCAGTGAGGGTTCAGTGCTTAATTCTATGTTCCCTGTTTTCATGAGCTATCTTCTTACAAGTTTACTTGTCTTTTAATGTATAATTTGAATTAGCGAAATCTGATTTATGTTTGTCTTGGAGAACTTATTTATTTTTAACCAAGTAGGTAGAAGCATTTCACATTTAGTTGCATTCATACAGATAGGATTGCATTTCATACTTTCTACCATTCCTCTTCATCTTTATAGTTTCTCTTGAGCTTAGCATGAGGACATGCTATTGTTTAAGTGTGGGGAGGTTGATAAACCACTATTTTATGGTTTATCTTGTGCTTAATTGAGTGGATTTTATCAATTCTATACCCACTTATTCATACTATTTGCATGGTTTTACATTTACCTTCCTAATTATGTGCTTTGATTGAAAACATGCTTCTTTGGCCTTCAGTTCCCTATGTTTAATCCTCTCTTATTATAATTAGATGCCTTGATATGTGTGTTAAGTGTTTTCAGATATTATAGGGCAAGAATGGCTCAGAGGATGGAAAGGAAGAATGAAAAAATGGAAGAAATACAATAAGTTGGAGAAACTGCTAAGCTGTCTAGCCTGACCTCTTCGCACTCAAACGGCTATAACTTTAGCTACAGAGGTCCAAACAACGCGGTTCTAGTTGCGTTGGAAAGCTAACGTCCGGGGCTTCGATTTAATATATAATATGCTATAGTTGCTCTGACGCTAGGCGACGCGAACGCGTGATCTACGCGGATGTGTCGTATCTGCAAACTTCAACCCGCGCGGCCGCGTGGGCGACGCCTCCGCGTCACTTGGCCGCGACCTGTACGGACCAGAAAGCACTGGAAGTGACTTCTGGGCTGTTTCTGACCCAGTTTTCGGCCCAGAGAACATAGATTAGAGGGTATAAAGTGGGGGAATGCATCCATTCATTATCATGCTTTTCATAATACACTTTTCATAATTTAGATGTAGTTTTTAGTGAGAGAGGTTCTCTCCTCTCTCTTAGGATTAGGATTAGGATTCCTCTTAAAGGATTTAGGATTTATTATTATTCCAACTTACAATTTTCTTCTTCATTCCAGGTTTAATGTTCCTTTCTATTTAATTTCGTTCCTATTTTTATTCACCTTAGTACTTTAATTGATATTTATCTTTTGAATTTGGCTTATGACTTTCATGATGATTTTCCTATTTAATGATATTTGAGGTATTTCAGTTTAATATTGCTTTCTTTGGATTTTTGAATTTTTACATCTTTAGACTTCATTTTCTTTGAGAGCTTAGAACTGAGATCTTAGAGAATTGGGAAGGAGAATTGATCTCTCTTCTTCCTTGTTCTTGCTTGAGCACCTTTTACTTTTCTTGTTTGAGTCTTGGGTGTGAAGAATTGAGGAATTTCTGTCTCAATCTCCATTTAAGATCTCTTTGATTTTTCTACTGCATAATTGATTTGAATTCAATTTCCTTTACTGCTTCAATCTTCAATTTCTCTTTAATTGCTTTGTGAACTTGGATCTGGGAAGGTAATTGAGATCTAGACTTTGCTATCTAGTCTTTGGAGTCCTGAGATTCAATTTTCCTTTTGGTTCTTCTGTTGAACCACTCTTGCAATCAAATTTACATTTCTGTTTGAGATCTAGATAATTTCAATTATTCTCTTGCTTTGTTAATTGCTGCATACTTTTCTTGTTTGAGTCTTGGGTGTGAAGAATTGAGGAATTTCTGTCTCAATCTCCATTTAAGATCTCTTTGATTTTTCTACTGCATAATTGATTTGAATTCAATTTCCTTTACTGCTTCAATCTTCAATTTCTCTTTAATTGATTTGTGAACTTGGATCTGGGAAGGTAATTGAGATCTAGACTTTGCTATCTAGTCTCTGGAGTCCTGAGATTCAATTTTCCTTTTGGTTCTTCTGTTGAACCATTGCTGCAATCAAATTTACATTTCTGTTTGAGATCTGTATAATTTCAATTCTTCTCTTACTTTGTTAATTGCTGTAATTTAATTTCTCTTGCTTAAATTCTGAATTCCCAGTCCTCAAATCCCTTTTCCATTCAAGCAATTTATATTTTTTGCACTTTAAGTTATTGCAATTTACATTTCTCGCACTTTAAGTTTCAGTCATTTAATTTCTTGTTCTTTAAGATTCAGCACCTTTACTTTCAGTTCTCTTTAATTTCTGCAATTCATCCCTCTCCCTTTACATTTTCTGCTATTTACTTACTGTTGGATACAAAATCACTCAACCAATACTTAATTCGCTTGACTAAATCAACCACTAAATTAAAATTGCTCAATCCTTCAATCCCTGTGGGATCGACCTCACTCCCGTGAGTTTTATTACTTGATGCGACCCGGTACACTTGCCGGTGAGTTTTGTGTTGGATCGTTTTCCACACATCATGTTGTTTCTTCTGCTGTTTTTGATTTTGTTTAAAATTTTAGTAATTGTTTTGTGACTCCACATGATCATGAACCTAATAAAACATAAAAGAACAATAAAAATATAGATAAATAAAAATTGGGTTACCTCCCAATAAGCGCTTCTTTAATGTCAATAGCTTGACAGTGAGCTCTCATGGAGTCTTGCAAATCATCAGAGCATCGTTGGAACCTCCCAACACCAAACTTAGAGTTTGAATGTGGGGGTTCAACACCAAACTTAGAGTTTGGTTGTGGCCTTCCAACACCAAACTTAGAGTTTGATTATGGGGGGCTTTGTTTGACTCTGTATTGATAGAAGCTTATCGTGCCTTTTTTTCATGTTTACAGAGGGATACCCTTGGGCCTTAAACACAAGGTAGTCCCCATTCATTTGAAGGACTAATTCTCCTCTGTTAACATCAATCACAGCTCCTGCTGTGGCTAGGAAGGGTTTTCCAAGGATGATGCATTCATCCTCTTCCTTCCTAGTGTCTAAGATTATGAAATCAGTAGGGATGTAAAGGCCTTTAACCTTCACTAACACGTCCTCTACCATTCCATAAGCTTGTCTTATTGACTTTTCTGCCATCTCTAATGAGAAAGTGGCAGTTTGTACCTCAAAGATTTCCAGTTTCTCCATTACAGAGAGTGGCATAAGATTTATACCTGACCCTAGGTCACACAGAGCCTTCTCAAAGGTCATGGTGCCCATGGTACAGGGTATTAAGAACTTACCAGGATCTTGTTTCTTTGGAGGTAAAGTTTGCTGAACCCATCTGTCTAGTTCACTAATAAGCAAGAGAGGTGCATCTTCACAAGTCTCATTACCAAACAACTTGGCATTCAGCTTCATGATAGCTCCTAGATATTGAGCAACTTGCTCTCCAGTTACATCTTCATCCTCTTCAGAGGAAGAATAGTTTTCAGAGCTTATGAATGGCAGAAGGAGGTTTAATGGAATCTCTATGGTCTCTATATGAGACTCAGATTCCTTTAGGTCCTTGATAAATCACTATTTTACGGTTTACCTTGTGCTTAATTGAGTGGATTTTATCAACTCTTTACCCACTTATTCATACTATTTGCATGGTTTTACATTTACCTTCCTAATTATGTGCTTTGATTGAAAACATGCTTCTTTGGCCTTAAGTTCCCTATGTTTAATCCTCTCTTATTACCATTAGATGCCTTGATATGTGTGTTAAGTGTTTTCAGACATTATAGGGCATAATGGCTCAGAGGATGGAAAGGAAGAATGCAAAAATGGAAGGAATACAATAAGTTAGAGAAACTGCTAAGCTGTCCAGCCTGACCTCTTCGCACTCAAATGGCTATAACTTTAGCTACAGAACGACGCGGTTCCAGTTGCGTTGGAAAGCTAACGTTCGGGGCTTCGATTTGATATATAATATGCCATAGTTGCCCTGACGCTAGGCGACGCGAACGCGTGATCCACGCGGACACGTCGCATTTGCGAACTTCAACCCGCGCGGCTGCGTGGGCGACGCCTTCGCGTCACTTGGCCGCGACCTGTACGGACCAGAAAGCGCTGGAAGTGACTTCTGGGCTATTTCTGACCCAGTTTTCGGCCCAGAGAACATAGATTAGAGGCTATAAAGTGGGGGAATGCATCCATTCATTATCATGTTTTTCATAATACACTTTTCATAATTTAGATGTAGTTTTTAGTGAGAGGGGTTCTCTCCTCTCTGTTAGGATTAGGATTAGGATTCCTCTTAAAGGATTTAGGATTTATTATTATTCCAACTTACAATTTTCTTCTTCATTCCAGGTTTAATGTTCCTTTCTATTTAATTTCGTTCCTATTTTTATTCACCTTAGTACTTTAATTGATATTTATCTTTTGAATTTGGCTTATGACTTTCATGATGATTTTCCTATTTAATGATATTTGAGGTATTTCAGTTTAATATTGCTTTCTTTTGTTTATGCTATTGATTATTCCCAATCTGAAGATATTTTATTCTAATAGATTTAATTTCTTTACCTTTTGGTCTTGGTTGAGAAATCAGTAACTCAGGAGTTATCTTAGCTCAATATAATTGACAACTGTTATCTTGCTAATTGAACTGAACTTCAATAATTCTAACCTTTTCTTAGGAAATAAATAGGATTTGAAGGTCTAACTAATTAGTCCCTTGACTTTCCTTTGCTTTAGCAAAGGTTAACTAAGTGGAATTAAGATTCAACTTTCATTATTAGTGATAAGAATAACTAAGTCTGGACTTCCAATTTCTCATACCTTGCCAAAAGTTTTCTTTACAGTATTTATTTATTTTAATTGTTATTTAAATTACTTGTCATACTTCTTCCTTAATTCCAAAACCCCCAATTTTACCTTTTTCATAGCCAATAATAAGAACATACCTCCCTGCAATTCCTTGAGAAGACAACCCGAGGTTTGAATACTCGGTTATCAATTTCAAAGGGGTTTGTTACTTGTGACAACCAAAACATTTGCACGAAAGGATTTTTGTTGGTTTAGAAACTATATCTACAATGCGACTATTTTTATAAAATTCTTTACTAGCAAAAATCCTAACGTCAGTCCTCAATAGGGAACTCCTTCTTGTATGGGAGACGTCCCATGAGGTCTTCTTCATTGGGATTCATGTCCTCCCCTTCCTCTCTAGGTTCGGCCATTTTGATTATATCAATGGCCTTGCACTCTCTTTTTGGATTCTCTTCAGTATTGCTAGGGAGAGTACTAGGAGGAGTTTCAGTGATTTTCTTACTTAGCTGGCCCACTTGTGCCTCCAAATTTCTGATGGATGACCTTGTTTCACTCATGAAACTTAAGGTGGCCTTAGACAGATCAGAGACTATGTTTGCTAAGCTAGAGGAGCTCTGCTCAGAATGCTCTGTCTGTTACTGAGAAGATGATGGAAAAGACTTGTTATTGCTGAGCCTGTTTCTTCCACCATTATTAAAGCCTTGTTGGGGCTTTTGTTGATCCTTCCACGAGAAGTTTGGATGATTTCTCCATGAAGAATTATAGGTGTTCCCATAGGGTTCACCCATGTAATTCACCTCTGTCATTGCAGGGTTCCAGGATCATAAGCTTCTTCTTTAGAAGATGCCTCTTTAGTACTGTTGGATGCATTTTGCCATCCATTCAGACTTTGAGAAATCATGTTGACTTGCTGAGTCAACATTTTGTTCTGAGCCAATATGGCATTCAGAGCATCAATTTCAACCAGCGAAAAAGACGCTGAACCAGTAAGTAAGTCGGCTGAGGTGCTGGTGGTGGTGGTAATGGGACTGCTGCTGCTACAAAAGTGAAAGCTTCTGTGGGGGCTGCTGATGAAGAGGGTCCAGCTCCCTCAACTGCTGCTCTGGCTCGAGATCAGTGTTGGGATACAGGCTTCTCGTGCACCCAGGATCCCCATGGAATAGTAACTGGCTCCTTCGTAGGGAGCGGTGGGGGTGGTGATACATCATCCTGGTGCCACAGAACTCCGGCCCTCTAAATCATCTAAGTGATTATAACCGGGAAAGGAAATGTGCCTCTGATATGGGCTCTCCACATAAATCGCCTGATCAGCTAGGTGTAATAAACCTCCTTCCCCTCTAGCACACAGCTGATCAAGATCAGCATAGCAGCTGGGATCTCTGTAAAATGGGTAGTCGGCAAGTCTTGGCCTCTCGGCTCAGATAACTGAAGTGCATCCCCTTGGGTGCCTTGTTCTCAGCATCTATAACCCAAAGGACCTCCGGAGTAGCTACCACTGCTTTTAGTGCATCAAAATCAAAGGTCATGCAGTGAAGCTCTATCTCAGCCTGTAGGAAGGCATCAGTGTCACTGGTCTTAGGCTGGCAGGTAAGGGCATCCTCAATGGCTTGCTCTGTGATAGGTATCTCAATCCCTCTAACAAGTACCGAGTCAAGGGTGTGGCAGAATAAATTGCAGTGAAACTCCTGCACCCAAGACCGGTTCACCTGGCTCAACTCTCTATCCACAAAAGCTAAACCCATCTGGTCAATGCATTGGTGGATGATGTCGGTCAAATCCGATGGAATAACTAGCTTCTTCTCAATATTCAGATTCTTTGAATTGTAGGTTGGGAATCTGAGTTTACAATAAAGATTTAGGAACTTGACCAAATCCTGAGCTGGTAGTAGTTGGTTTGCCTTTTCTATGTCATTTAGAGGGTTTTGAGCATAAGCTTGAAGTGAGGCAAGAATGGGGTCCGATGTTCTCTTCCTCTTTTTGGTGGATGATTATTTCCTCTTTCCTTTGTCTGACATCCTAAAAATTAGATTAAGCAATTAAGCAAGTAGGCAAATAGCAAGTAGGAGCATGTTCAAGATGCAAGGGAAATGGCGAGTAATCATATTGTGAACCAAAATCGAAAACTTGGAATGCAAGTTAGTGCAGAAAACATCGGTATAAACCAATAATTCAAGTATTGCACACAAGGTAGGACAAAACTCATGTATTAGGCATATTCAACACCATTCCAAAAAAAATTGGTCAAAGAAGTAAGAGAGGTGAGAAAAGAAGTTAGGAAGCAAAACAAGTTAGAGAGTTAGAAAGTTATGATTGAAAATTAGTGGTATGATGAGGTGTAGCCTAATCAAAAGAGATTTGCAATTTGTGCGCAACAATCATGTTTACAAGCATGACAATATAGAAATGTCAAAAATGCATGAAAATAGACTTGCAATAGTTTGTGGTTGGTGCACGAAATTGCAATCACACTTTTGCAATCCCGCACAACTAACCAGCAAGTGCACTGGGTCGTCCAAGTAATACCTTGCGTGAGCAAGGGTCGATCCCACGGAGATTGTCGGCTTGAAGCAAGCTATGGTTATCTTGTAAATCTTAGTCAGGATATCAGAAATTATCAGGATTGATTGTAAAAAGCAAAAGAGCATAAAATGGTTACTTGTACTGCAGTAATGGAGAATAGGTTTGGGGTTTTGGAGATGTTCCATCTTCTGAATCTCTGCTTTCCTACTGTCTTCTTCATCAAACACGCAAGACTCCTTCCATGGCAAGCTGTATGTAGGGTTTCACCGTTGTCAGTGGCTACCTCCCATCCTCTCAGTGAAAATGTTCCTATGCTCTGTCACAGCATATGGCTAATCAGCTGTCGGTTCTCGGTCAGGCCGGAATAGAATCCAGTGATTCTTTTACGTCTGTCACTAACGCCCCGCCTGCTAGGAGTTTGAAGCACGTCACAGTCATTCAATCATTGAATCCTACTCAGAATACCACAGACAAGGTTTAGACCTTCCGGATTCTCTTGAATGCCGCCATCAGTTCTAGCTTATACCACGAAGATTCTGGTTAAGGAATCCAAGAGATATCTACTCAATCTAAGGTAGAACGGAGGTGGTTGTCAGGCACACGTTCATAGTTGAGAATATGATGAGTGTCACGGATCATCACATTCATCCGGGTTAAGAACAAGTGATATCTTAGAATGGAAGTAAGCATGATTGAATAAGAAACAGTAGTAATTGCATTAATCCATCAAGACACAACAGAGCTCCTCACCCCCAACCATGGGGTTTAGAGACTCATACTGTGGAAGGTACACAAAGAAACGTGTAAAGTGTCATGAGGTACAGATACAATGTCAAAAGATCATATTAATAGTAAACTAGTAACCTAAGGTTTACAGAAATGAGTAAATGACAGAAAAATCCACTTCCGGGCCCACTTGGTGTGTGCTTGGGCTGAGCATTGAAGCTTTCAAGTGTAGAGACCTTTTCTGGAGTTAAACACCAGCTTTCATGCCAGTTTGGGCGTTTAACTCCAAGTTTTATGCCAGTTCCAGCGTTAAACGCTGGAATTTCTGAGGCTGAATTGCCACGCCGGTTTGGGCCATCAAATCTTGGGAAAAGTATGGACTATTATATATTGCTGGAAAGCCCAGGATATCTACTTTCCAAAGCCGTTGAGAGCGCGTCAATTGGGCTTCTGTAGCTCCAAAAAATCCACTTCGAGTGCAGGGAGGTCAGAATCCAACAGCATCTGCAGTCCTTTTCAGTCTCTGAATCAGATTTTTGCTCAGGACCCTCAATTTCAGCCAGAAAATACCTGAAATCACAGAAAAACACACAAACTCATAGTAAAGTCCAGAAAAGTGAATTTTAACTAAAAACTAATAAAAATATACTAAAAACTAGCCAGAATATACTAAAAACATACTAAAAACAATGCCAAAAAGGGTACAAATTATCCGCTCATCAGAACACCAAACTTAAATTGTTGCTTGTCCCCAAGCAACTGAAAATCAAAATAAGATAAAAAGAAGAGAATATACTATAGACTCCAAAATATCAAAGAAACATAGTTCCAATTAGATGAGCGGGACTAGTAGCTTTTTGCCTCCGAACAGTTTTGGCATCTCACTCTATCCTTTGAAGTTCAGAATGATTGGCATCTATAAGAACTCAGAACTCAGATAGTGTTATTGATTCTCCTAGTTAAGTATAATGATCCTTGAACATAGCTAGTGTATGAGTCTTGGCTGTGGCCCAAAGCACTCTGTCTTCCAGTATTACCACCGGATACATACATGCCACAGACACATAATTGGGTGAACCTTTTTAGATTGTGACTCAGCTTTGCTAGAGTCCCCAATTAGAGGTGTCCAGGGTTCTTAAGCACACTCTTTTTTTTTTTTTTTTTTTGCCTTGGTTCACAACTTTATTTTTTTCTTTTCTTTTTTTTTTCGAATTTTTTTTTCACTGCTTTTTCTTGCTTCAAGAATCACTTTGATGATTTTTCAGATTCTCAATAACAGTTCTCCTTTTCCATCATTCTTTCAAGAGCCAACAATTTTAACATTCTAAAAACAACAAATTCAAAAGACATATGCACTGTTCAAGCATTCATTCGGAAAACAAAAATTATTGTCACCACATCAAACTAATTCAACTAGTTTCAAGGATAAATTTCGAAATCCTGTACTTCTTGTTCTTTTGTGATTAAAGCATTTTTCATTTAAGAGAGGTGATGGATTCATAGGACATTCATAACTTTAAGGCATGAATTTTATTAATTATGAATTAAGAACAAGACTCAAATATAGATATAAGATGAGACTAAAAAAAAATAAAAATAGGAATAGAAAACAAAAGAAAAACGCAAAAATAGGCTCCTAATGATAGAGGTTTTCACAGAGTTAGGACTCAACAACCTTGATTTTGAGAAGTGGATGCTCCCTCAGCTTGAGAGGAGAGCTTTTGGCGTTTCATCTCTTGGAGTTCACGCCCCTGCTTCTCTTGTTCCTTCAGCAATTTGCAGAGCATGCAGTTCTGATTCTGCTGTTCTTCCTTCAGTTGCTCCATAGTTTCTTGCAACTTGGTGATAGATGCTTCTAGGCTGGCCCAGTAGCCAATTTCATGGAATTCAGGGAGAAACTCCTGCGCCCTCCTTTTGATAGAGTTGTCTTGCATTTGTCCTTCCATTGACTTCTTGGTAATTGGATGTTCAATGGGTATGAATTCATCTACTCCCATCTTCACCCCAGCCTCTTTACAGAGCAAGGAGATCAAGCTTAGGTAAGCTAATTTGGCTTCAGTGGAATTCTTATTTGCAATTGTGTAGATCTCACAAGCAATCACATGATGAACCTCCACTTCTCTTCCAAGCATAATGCAATGAATCATCACTGCTCTCTTGATGGTGACCTCAGAACGGTTGCTAGTGGGTAGTATGGAGTGCCCAATAAAGTCTAGCCAACCTCTCGCAATTGGTTTGAGGTCTCCCCTCTTGAGTTGGTTTGGGACACCCTTAGAATTGGTTATCCATTTAGTTCCAGGGAGGCATATGTCCTCTAGAACTTGATCCAACCCTTTATCTGCTCTCACCATCCTCCTATTAAAGGATTCAGGATCATCTTGCAGTTGAGGTAATTTGAAGATTTCTCTTATTTTATCTAGATGAAAGTACATAACTTTCCCTCTGACCATGGTTCTGTAGGTATGGTAAGCAGTTCCAGTCATTCTCTGCTTATCTGTTAGCCACAGATTTGAGTAGAATTCCTGAACCATGTTTCTTCCAACCTTTATCTCAGGATTGGTTAGAACTTCCCACCCTCTGTTTCGAATTTGCTCTTGGATCCCCGGGTATTCATCTTCTTTCAGATCAAATTTAACTTCCGGGATCACTGACCTCAGACCCATTATCTTGTGATAATGGTCTTCATGTTCTTTGGTTAAGAACTTCTCTTGGTTCCAAAGATTCTTTGGATTATTCTCCTTCTTTCCTCTTAAATTGGTTTGTTTTCCTTTAGGAGCCATGATCTTGATGAATCTTGGCTTAGTGATCACGGAAAAGCACACCAAACTTAGAGGTTTGCTTGTCCTCAAGCAAAAGAAAGAAGAGAAGAGAGAGAGAGGAAGAGGAAATTCGAATGGTGTGGTGGAATGAGGGGGAACAAACGTGTATTTATAAGGTGGGGAGGGGAGATTTCGAAAAGAAAAGAAAAATTTGAAAGGAGATTTGAGAAGATATGGAAAGAATTTGAGAGAAAGGTGAGTTTTTGAATAATATTTGGAATTGATTTGAAATAGATTTGAAAAATGGTTTTGATTTTTGAAGATTTGAAGGTGAATGATGAATGGTTGAAGTGTGATTTTGTAGAAAAGTATAGGTAAGAAAAGGAAAGTTTGAAAAGATTTGAGTTGAAAACGAAATTGTGGTCCCCCCACCTTTCTGGCGTTAAACGCCCAGAATGGCACCCATTCTGGCGTTTAACGCCCATTTGATGCCCCTTTTGGGCGTTTAACGCCCAGCCAGGTGCCCTGGCTGGCGTTAAACGCCAGAATTCCTTTGTCACTGGGCGTTTTTCCAAAACGCCCAGGATGCTGCACACCTGGCGTTAAACGCCCAGAATGGTGCCCATTCTGGCGTTTAACGCCCAAAATGGCACCATTCCTGGCGTTAAACGCCCAGAATGGTACCCATTCTGGCGTTTAACGCCCAAAATGCCCCTTACTGGCGTTTTTTTGCCAGTAAGCTCATTTTTTCTACTTTTTGAGCTGAATCCTTCTGTAACTCTGTGAATTCCTTCATTTTTGATATTTGCCTCTGTAAGAACAATTCATATAACCTCCTAATGACTGGGTTGCCTCCCAGCAAGCGCTTCTTTACTGTCTTTAGCTTGACCTTCACTGAGAATCACTCAAGTCTCAGTTTTGAGCATTCCTGCTCAAAATTGCCTTCAAGATAAAGCTTGATTCACTGTCCATTAACAATAAACTTTTTGTCAGAATCAATATCCTGAAGCTCAACATATCCATATGGTGAAACTCCTGTAATCACATACGGACCCCTCCACCGGGATTTGAGTTTTCCTGGAAACAATTTGAGCCTAGAGTTGAAGAGCAGAACTTTTTGTCCTGGCTCAAAGACTCTGGTTGACAACTTCTTGTCATGCCATTTCTTTGTCTTTTCCTTATAAATTTTTGCATTTTCAAAGAAATTGAGTCTGAACTCCTCTAGCTCATTTAGCTGGAGCAATCTCTTTTCACCAGCTAACTGTGCATCCATGTTTAGGAACCTGGTTGCCCAATAGGCTTTATGTTCCAGTTCCACGGGTAGATGACAGGCCTTCCCATACACCAATTGGTATGGAGAGGTTCCTATAGGAGTCTTGAATGCTGTTCTGTATGCCCACAGAGCATCATCCAAGCTCTTTGCCCAGTCCTTTCTCCGGGCTATCACAGTCCGTTCTAGGATTCTTTTTAGCTCTCTGTTAGAGACTTCAGCTTGCCCATTTGTCTGTGGATGATACGGAGTTGCCACTTTATGGCTGATTCCATATCTAACCATAGCAGAGTATAGCTGTTTATTGCAGAAATGAGTGCCCCCATCACTGATTAGTACTCTGGGAACACCAAACCTGCTGAAGATGTGTTTCTGGAGGAATTTCAGCACAGTTTTGGTATCATTAGTGGGTGTAGCAATTGCTTCTACCCACTTAGATACGTAGTCCACTGCCACTAGAATGTAAGTGTTTGAGTATGATGGTGGGAATGGACCCATGAAGTCAATTCCCCATACATCAAACAATTCTATCTCTAATATCCCTTGTTGAGGCATGGCATATCCGTGAGGCAAGTTACCAGCTCTTTGGCAATTGTCACAGTTTCGCACAAACTCTCGGGAATCTTTATAGAGAGTAGGCCAGTAGAAGCCACATTGGAGGACTTTATTGGCTGTTCGCTCACTTCCAAAATGTCCTCCATATTGTGATCCATGGCAATGCCATAGGATCCTTTGTGCTTCTTCTCTGGGTACACATTTGCGGATTACTCCGTCTGCACATCTCTTAAAGAGATATGGTTCATCCCAGAGGTAGTACTTGGCATCTGAAATTAATTTCTTTCTTTGCACTTTGCTGTACTCCTGGGGTATGAACCTCACAGCTTTATAATTTGCAATATCTGCAAACCAAGGAGCTTCCTGAATGGCAAAGAGTTGCTCATCTGAGAAAGTCTCAGAGATCTCAGTAGAAGGGAGGGACGCCCCAGCTACTGGTTCTATCCGGGACAGATGATCAGCTACTTGGTTCTCTGTCCCTTTTCTGTCTCTTATTTCTATATCAAACTCTTGCAGAAGCAACACCCATCTTATTAGCCTGGGTTTTGAATCCTGCTTTGTGAGTAAGTATTTAAGAGCAGCATGGTCAGTGTACACAATCACTTTGGATCCTACTAGATAAGATCTAAATTTGTCAATGGCATAGACCACTGCAAGTAGTTCTTTTTCTGTGGTTGTGTAATTCTTCTGTGCATCATTTAGAACACGGCTAGCATAATAAATGACATGCAGAAGTTTGTTATGCCTCTGTCCCAACACTGCACCAATGGCATGATCACTGGCATCACACATTAATTCAAATGGCAATGTCCAATCTGGTACAGAGATGACTGGTACTGTGACCAGCTTAGCTTTCAGGGTCTCAAATGCCTGCAGACACTGTGTGTCAAACACAAATGGTGTGTCAGCAGCTAGCAGGTTACTTAAAGGTTTTGCAATTTTTGAAAAATCCTTTATAAACCTTCTGTAGAATCCTGCATGCCCCAGAAAGCTTCTGATTGCCTTAACATTGGCAGGTAGTGGTAATTTTTCAATTACCTCTACCTTTGCCTTATCCACCTCTATTCCCCTGTTTGAAATTTTGTGCCCAAGGACAATTCCTTCAGTCACCATAAAGTGACATTTCTCCCAGTTCAAAACCAGGTTAGTCTCTTGGCACCTTTTCAGGACAAGTGCTAGGTGATTAAGACAGGAGCTGAATGAGTCTCCATAAACTGAAAAGTCGTCCATGAAGACTTCCAGGAATTTCTCTACCATATCTGAGAAGATAGAGAGCATGCACCTCTGAAAGGTTGCAGGTGCATTGCACAGACCAAAAGGCATCCTCCTATAGGCAAACACGCCAGAAGGGCAAGTGAATGCTGTTTTCTCTTGGTCCTGAGGATCTACTGCAATTTGGTTGTAGCCTGAATAGCCATCCAAAAAGCAGTAATAGTCATGCCCAGCTAGTCTTTCTAGCATTTGGTCTATGAATGGTAAAGGAAATGATCCTTTCTGGTGGCTGTATTGAGCCTTCTGTAGTCAATACACATACGCCACCCTGTGACTGTTCTTGTAGGAACCAGTTCATTTTTTTCATTATGAACCACTGTCATGCCTCCCTTTTTGGGGACAACTTGGACAGGGCTCACCCAGGGGCTATCAGAAATAGGATAAATAATCCCAGCCTCTAGTAATTTAGTGACCTCTTTCTGCACCACTTCCTTCATGGCTGGATTTAGCCTCCTCTGTGGTTGGACCACTGGTTTGGCATTATCCTCCAACAGGATCTTGTGCATGCATCTAGCTGGGCTAATGCCCTTAAGATCACTTATGGACCACCCAAGAGCTGTCTTGTGTGTCCTTAGCACTTGAATCAGTGCTTCCTCTTCCTGTGGATTTAAAGCAGAGCTTATAATCACTGGAAAAGTGTCACCCTTTCCCAAAAATGCATATTTCAGGGATGGCGGTAGTGGTTTGAGTTCAGGTTTGGGAGGCTTATCCTCCTCCTGAGGAATTTTCGAAAATTCCTCTGTTTCCTGTGATTCTTCTTGATCAGGCTGAGCATCCTTGAAGATGTCTTCAAGCTCTGATTCTAGGCTTTCAGTCATATTGATCTCTTCCACCAAAGAGTCAATAATGTCTGTGCCCATGCAGTCATTTGGTGTGTCTGGATGCTGCATAGCTTTTACAGCATTTAACTTGAACTCATCCTCATTGACTCTCAAGGTTACTTCCCCTTTTTGTACATCAATGAGAGTTCGTCCAGTTGCTAGGAAAGGTCTTCCTAGGATGAGAGTTGCACTCTTGTGCTCCTCCATTTCCAGCACCACAAAGTCAGTTGGAAAGGCGAATGGCCCAACCTTGACAATCATATCCTCTATTATGCCTGATGGATGTTTAATGGAGCCATCAGCAAGTTGGAGGCATATCCTGGTTGGTTTGACTTCTCCAATCAACCCAAGCTTTCTGATAGTGGATGCAGGTATTAGATTGATGCTTGCTCCAAGATCACATAGGGCTGTCTTGGTGCAAGCGCCTTCTAATGTGCATGGTATCAGAAAGCTTCCAGGATCTTGAAGCTTTTCTGGTAAGCTTTTCAAAATGACTGCACTGCATTCTTCAGTGAGAAACACTTTTTCAGTTTCTCTCCAATCCTTCTTATGACTTAAGATTTCCTTCATAAACTTAGCATAAGAAGGTATTTGCTCAAGTGCCTCTGCAAACGGAATCTTTATTTCAAGAGTCCTTAGGTAGTCTGCAAAGCGGGCAAATTGCTTATCCTGTTCCGCTTTGCGGAGTTTCTGAGGATAAGGCATCTTGGCTTGATATTCTTCAACCTTAGATGCTGCAGGTTTATTCCTTACAGAAGTGGTTGAAGAAGCCTTTTTAGAGGGATTACTGTCAGCACTCTCAGGTGTCTGATCTTCCCTTGGCGTTTGAACGCCAGGAATGGGTGAAGTTTGGGCGTTAAACGCCAACTTCTCTCCCTTTTCTGGCGTTTGAACGCCAGAACTGGGCAAGGAATGGGCGTTTAACGCCAACTTTCCTTCCCTTTTTGGCGTTTGAACGCCAATAACATTCCTCTCTGGGCTCTTACTGTCCTCAGAGAGATTTTGAACAGTGGTTTGGTTATCCTCTGTCAATTGTTCCCTGTTTGGCTTTTTGCTCTTTTGAGCAGTGGTATTCAGTGTCTTCCCACTCCTTAGTTGAACTGCTTGACACTCCTCTGTTATCTGTTTAGATATTTGCTGTTTTGCCTGATTCAACTGTAGTTCTATGCTCTTGTTAGCAACTTTAGTTTCATAGAGCATCTCTTTAAATTCTGCTAACTGTTCTGTCATCAGGAGTAATTGTTGATTAAGCTCAATTATCTGTTCTTGAGGATTAGAGTCAGTGACTACTGTCATGACTTCCTCTTCTGGAGAGAACTCATTGCTAGAATACAAATATTGGTTTCTAGCAACAGTGTCTATAAGCTCTTGAGCTTCTTCAATTGTCTTCCTCATGTGTATAGATCCACCAGCTGAGTGGTCTAAAGACATCTGAGCTTTTTCTGTAAGCCCATAGTAGAAAATGTCTAACTGTACCCACTCTGAAAACATTTCAGAGGGACATTTCCTTAGCATACCTCTATACCTCTCCCAGGCATTGTAAAGGGATTCATTATCCTCTTGTTTAAAGCCTTGGATGTCCAGCCTTAACTGTGTCATCCTCTTTGGAGGGTAAAAATGATTCAGGAATTTGTCTGATAACTGTTTCCATGTCTTTATGCTTGCTGTAGGTTGGTTATTCAACCACCTTTTAGCTTGATCTTTTACAGCAAATGGAAACAGTAATAGTCTGTAGACATCCTGATCCACCTCTTTATCATGCACTGTGTCAGCAATTTGTAAAAACTGTGCCAGAAACTCAGTAGGTTCTTCCTGTGGAAGACCGGAATACTGGCAATTTTGCTGCACTATGATAATGAGTTGAGGATTTAGCTCAAAGCTGCTTGCTTTGATGGGAGGTGTACAGATGCTACTCCCATATGCAGCTGTAATGGGGTTAGCATATGACCCCAGAGTCCTTTTGGACTGATCAATCCCACTTATGTCCATAATGGACAAAAGGGAAATGACTATGATTGCAAACAGATAAATTTTGTTTTTTGTTTTTTTTTTTGAAGAATTAGACGAAAAAAAAATAAAATAAAATAAAAGGAAATTAAGATAAAAATTCGAAAATCAAAAAGAGAATAAGATCAAAGCAAATTGAGAACTGAATCAATTAGTTAAATAAAAAGATTTTTAAAAGAGCAATTAAAAAGATATGATTGAAAAAATTTTTATGAAAAAGATTTGATTTTTGAAAAGAGGAAAGAGAAAAACACAAAAAGGCACCAAACTTAGAATTTTTATGAATCAAAAAGGGACTAAGAACATGCAAAAATCGAAAATTAAAAGAAAATCAAAAGCATGCAATTGACACCAAACTTAAAATATGAAACTAGACTCAACTAAAAGACTCTAAACCAACAAAAATAAAATAGTCCTAATCTAAGCAACAAGATAAGCCGTCAGTTGTCCAAACTCGAACAATCCCCGGCAACGGCGCCAAAAACTTGGTGCACGAAATTGCAATCACACTTTTGCAATCCCGCACAACTAACCAGCAAGTGCACTGGGTCGTCCAAGTAATACCTTGCGTGAGCAAGGGTCGATCCCACGGAGATTGTCGGCTTGAAGCAAGCTATGGTTATCTTGTAAATCTTAGTCAGGATATCAGAAATTATCAGGATTGATTGTAAAAAGCAAAAGAGCATAAAATGGTTACTTGTACTGCAGTAATGGAGAATAGGTTTGGGGTTTTGGAGATGCTCCATCTTCTGAATCTCTGCTTTCCTACTGTCTTCTTCATCAAACACGCAAGACTCCTTCCATGGCAAGCTGTATGTAGGGTTTCACCGTTGTTAGTGGCTACCTCCCATCCTCTCAGTGAAAATGTTCCTATGCTCTGTCACAGCATATGGCTAATCAGCTGTCGGTTCTCGGTCAGGCCGGAATAGAATCCAGTGATTCTTTTGCGTCTGTCACTAACGCCCCGCCTGCTAGGAGTTTGAAGCACGTCACAGTCATTCAATCATTGAATCCTACTCAGAATACCACAGACAAGGTTTAGACCTTCTGGATTCTCTTGAATGCCGCCATCAGTTCTAGCTTATACCACGAAGATTCTGGTTAAGGAATCCAAGAGATATCTACTCAATCTAAGGTAGAACGGAGGTGGTTGTCAGGCACACGTTCATAGTTGAGAATATGATGAGTGTCACGGATCATCACATTCATCCGGGTTAAGAACAAGTGATATCTTAGAATGGAAGTAAGCATGATTGAATAAGAAACAGTAGTAATTGCATTAATCCATCAAGACACAGCAGAGCTCCTCACCCCCAACCATGGGGTTTAGAGACTCATACTGTGGAAGGTACACAAAGAAACGTGTAAAGTGTCATGAGGTACAGATACAATGTCAAAAGATCATATTAATAGTAAACTAGTAACCTAAGGTTTACAGAAATGAGTAAATGACAGAAAAATCCACTTCCGGGCCCACTTGGTGTGTGCTTGGGCTGAGCATTGAAGCTTTCAAGTGTAGAGACCTTTTCTGGAGTTAAACGCCAGCTTTCATGCCAGTTTGGGCGTTTAACTCCAAGTTTTATGCCAGTTCCAGCGTTAAACGCTGGAATTTCTGAGGCTGAATTGCCACGCCGGTTTGGGCCATCAAATCTTGGGCAAAGTATGGACTATTATATATTTCTGGAAAGCCCAGGATGTCTACTTTCCAATGCCGTTGAGATCGCGCCAATTGGGCTTCTGTAGCTCCAGAAAATCCACTTCGCGTGCAGGGAGGTCAGAATCCAACAGCATCTGCAGTCCTTTTCAGTCTCTGAATCAGATTTTTGCTCAGGACCCTCAATTTCAGCCAGAAAATACCTGAAATCACAGAAAAACACACAAACTCATAGTAAAGTCTAGAAAAGTAAATTTTAACTAAAAACTAATAAAAATATACTAAAAACTAGCCAGAATATACTAAAAACATACTAAAAACAATGCCAAAAAGGGTACAAATTATCCGCTTATCAGTGGTACAAGCAATAAGGTGTAATTGTGCAACTATGAAAGGTTGAAAAATAAGTTGGGTTAAAAGGAGTTGCACAATCAAAGCATACCAACTATTGCAAGAAAATGAACATTATATAATGATCACGGGAACAAAAAATAAGAGTGGAAATGCTGGCCCAAAAACCCCGGGCATTGAACTTGGAGTGAGTTAGGAAAAAGGTTGAGCTGTGAGTGCCAAGTTCAATTCCGAGATCAGTATTTGAAAGTGAAACAGTTTTATCAAAAATTGGACAGCATTCAGGCTTAAAATTGGATGTTTCCGGATATCAAAACGAACAAGAATTGGTTTCCAAAAGCATCAGTCAAGTACCATTCACATAATCAAGCAAGCAGGGCAATCTTAATAGGTATAGCAGCAGAATATAGGTACATCATGGCGAAGCATAATCAAACCACTCAAAATTCTCTATCAGGTAAACAAATACAGCGCACTTATCAGGCCTAGAATTCTCTATCCAGATACCTAACAGCAGTTATTTCTATCTAACCTAGAAATCAGAATCAAAATCTAACTAAGTAACAAAATCTAAAAAAATAAAAATAAGAAACAAGAAAATAGAATTAAGGTAGAGGTAGGTAACCTGGAATGCAGGGCATAAATAGAAATGGGACCCGGGAATTGAGAGGAGCGAGGGTGACCGTGAGGGGGCCAAATCAGAGGCGGGGCGCTAGGAGCAGAGCACCACCGCGGGTAGTGGTGGTGGCATGGACAGAGCAGAATGGTTGAGAAGTGGGTGAGAGAGAGATAGACTAGGAATGATGGTGAGGCGGTGGTGGCGCGCCAGTGGCGGCGACAGCGCTGAACCGTGGTGGCAACACGGTAGTGAGAGGCTGACAGTCTGTGAGAGGGAGAGAGAGAGAGCGTATGAGAAAGAGAGAGTGAGGACGAGAGGGAGAAGGAGGAGGGAGTATGGCGATGGTGGCGGTGCGCCGGTGATGATGGTGGTCAGTAGAGTTGAGAGAGTGAGAAGATGAGAGTGGGAGGGATGATGGGGGTCTGCGCGAGTGTTCATCGCGCTCTAGGGTTATCCCTCTTTTCGAATCGACGCGGGCGCGCACAGCGCGCGTCCACATGCATTAATGAGTTTGGGGACCGACGTGTGCGCGCCTTGAGTGCTTACGCGTGGGTGATGAAAATTGGTAAGGGTGCGTGCGCGTATAGTACGCGCATGCATGATAGGGGTTCGGCTGGAGGCTTAATGCGAGTCCAGAGTTGGCATAACTCACGGGTTATTGGGCTGGAAGTCGCATTATTGGATCGGCGCGTACGCGACATGTGCGCGAGCACACGCATTCTCTTACAAACTCATGGACGCACAGGTGCGCAGTGCCCGTCCGCGCGATGGAGGTTGGGCCAGAGGCTTAGTGCTGGCTCAAGGGAGGCCCAACACTCTGGAAAATATATGGGCTGGTGCCATCAGCCTAGGGACGCGTACGCGGCAAGTGCACTTCCGCGTGCTGTCGTATAAGTGTGCATGGACGCGCACGCATGATGTACACGTCTGCATGACGGAGGTTGGGCCAGGGGCTTAATGCAGTCTTAAGGGAGGCCCAACTCTCTGGAATTCAGTATGGTGAAGCATCCGCTTATTGGCGCGTGCGCGTACAGCGTGCGCGCGTGCCATCCTTTTTTTTTTTTGCTAACACACAGAAAAATGCCCAAGGGTTCCATATAACGCCTACAACTCTTTATTCAGTCAAAAATCATACAATTCACAAAAATGCAATTTGATTTTAGGACTTATTCATCTACTAATAAGCACAACATACATGTCAAAATGCTAACAATCAATTTATTAAGGCAACTAGAATGAAATGAAAAACTACCTACAATGGTAACTCAAATCACTTATTAATGAAATCTACAAGAGAGTGGAAAGATTATACCATTGTGGGGTGTCTGCCACCTAGCACTTTTAGTTAAAGTCCTTAAGTTGGACATTTGGGAAGCTCATTGTCATGGCGGCTTATGCTTGTACTCATCCTTGAATCTCCAAGGATATTTGCTTCTCAATTGGTTGATAGAATTTCCAACCATCTTCGCCAAGCTTGGGCAAAGTTCAACCCAAGATATGAATTCCCCTAATTGGTCTTCACATAGCGAACCGGGATCCCATATCTTATTTTCGCACCCGTCTTCAAATTGATATTCATACTTTTTCTTTCCCGGTGATTGACACATAGAATTCTCTTTAGCACACCAAGATTTCCTTCGAGACCCATGCAATATGGCGTTCTTCCAATCATGGTTCCTATACCTTGAAGCTTTGACCTTAATAAGCCTAATTCCTAACTTCCAACCACTACACAACTCTTTCCTACTTTTAATTCCACAAAGAGCTCTAAGTTGTCCATCCGTTTCAATCAAACCATATTCAAGTGAGAAAGTAGAGCTTGAAGATAAGAATTTTACCCACTTGAATGTTGTGGAAGATGGTAATTGGTGCACGAAATTGCAATAACACTTTTGCAATCCCGCACAACTAACCAGCAAGTGCACTGGGTCGTCCAAGTAATACCTTACGTGAGTAAGGGTCGATCCCATGGAGATTGTCGGCTTGAAGCAAGCTATGGTTATCTTGTAACTCTTAGTCAGGATATCAAAAATTATCAGGATTGATTGTGAAAAGCAAAAGGTCATGAAATAAGTACTTGTTTTGCAGTAATGGGGAACAGGTTGAGGTTTTGGAGATGCTCTATCTTTTGAACCTCTGCTTTCCTACTGTCTTCTTCTTCAAACACGCAAGGCTCCTTCCATGGCAAGCTGTATGTAGGGTTTCACCGTTGTCAATGGCTACCTCCCATCCTCTCAGTGAAAATGTTCAACGCACCCTGTCACGGCACGGCTATTCAGCTGTTGGTTCTCGATCATGTCGGAATAGAATCCAGTGATTCTTTTGCGTCTGTCACTAACGCCCCACAATCGCGAGTTTGAAGCTCGTCACAGTCATTCAATCATTGAATCCTACTAAGAATACCACAGACAAGGTTTAGACCTTCCGGATTCTCTTGAATGCCGCCATCGATTCTAGCTTATACCACGAAGATTCTGATTAAAGAATTCAAGAGATATCTACTCAATCTAAGGTAGAACGGAGGTGGTTGTCAAGCACACGTTCATAGTTGAGAACGATGATGAGTGTTACGGATCATCACATTCATCAGGTTTAGGAACAAGTGATATCTTAGAATGGAAGCAAGCATGAGTGAATGAAAAACAGTAGTAATTGCATTAATCCATCAAGACACAGCAGAGCTCCTCACCCCCAACCATGGGGTTTAGAGACTCATGCCGTAGAAGATACAATGAGAAACGTGTAAAGTGTCATGAGGTGTAGATACAATGTCAAAAGATCCTATTAATAGTGAACTAGTAACCTAGGGTTTACAGAATTGAGTAAATGACAGAAAAATCCACTTCCGGGCCCACTTGGTGTGTGCTTGGGCTGAGCATTAAAGCATTTTTGTGTAGAGACTCTTCCTGGAGTTAAACACCAGCTTTTATGCCAGTTTGGGCGTTTAACTCCAATTTTTATGCCAGTTCCAGCGTTAAACGCTGGGAATTCTGAAGCTGATTTGCAATGCCGGTTTGGGCCATCAAATCTCGTGCAAAGTATGGACTATTATACATTGCTGGAAAGCCCAGGATGTCTACTTTCCAACGCCATTGAGAGCGCATCAACTGGGCTTCTGTAGCTCCAGAAAATCCACTTCGAGTGCAGGGAGGTCAGAATCCAACAGCATCTGCAGTCCTTTTCAGCCTCTAAATCAGATTTTTGCTCAGGACCCTCAATTTCAGCCAAAAAATACCTGAAATCACAGAAAAACACACAAACTCATAGTAAAGTCTAGAAAAGTGAATTTTAACTAAAAACTAATAAAAATATAATAAAAACTAACTAAATTATACTAAAAACATACTCAAAATAATGCCAAAAAGCGTATAAATTATCCGCTCATCACAACACCAAACTTAAATTGTTGCTTGTCCCCAAGCAACTGAAAATAAAAATAGAATAAAAAGAAGAGAATATACTATAGACTCCAAAATATCAAAGAAACTTAGCTCCAATTAGATGAGCGGGACTAGTAGCTTTTTGCTTCCGAACAGTTTTGGCATCTCGCTTTATCCTTTGATGTTTAGAATGATTGGCATCTATAAGAACTCAGAACTCAGATAGTGTTATTGATTCTCCTAGTTAAGTATGATGATTCTTGAACATAGCTACTTTATGAGTCTTGGCTGTGGCCCAAAGCACTCTATCTTCCAGTATTACCACCGGATACATACATGCCACAGACACATAATTGGGTGAACCTTTTCAGATTGTGACTCAGCTTTGCTAGAGTCCCCAATTAGAGGTGCCCAGGGTTCTTAAGCACACTCCTTTTTCCTTGGATCACAACTTTATTTCTTTCTTTTTTTTTCGTTTTTCTTTCTTTTTTTTGTATTCACTGCTTTTTCTTGCTTCAAGAATCATTTTGATGATTTTTCAGATCCTCAATAACAGTTCTCCCTTTCCATCATTCTTTCAAGAGCCAACAATTTTAACATTCTTAAAACAACAAATTCAAAAGACATATGCACTGTTCAAGCATTCATTCAGAAAACAAAAAGTATTGTCACCACATCAAACTAATTCAACTAGTTTCAGAGATGAATTTGAAATCCTGTACTTTTTGTTCTTTTGTGATTAAAGCATTTTTCATTTAAGAGAGGTGATGGATTCATAGGACATTTATAGCTTTAAGACATGAACTTTAAATTTTATTAATCATGAATTCAGAACAAGACTCAAAAATAGATATAAGATAAGACTAATAATAATAGCAAACAAAAAATTTAAATAGGCTCCTAATGATAGAGATTATCACAGAGTTAGGACTCAACAACCTTGATTTTGAGAAGTAGATGCTCCCTCCACTTGAGGGGAGAGCTTTTTGCATTTCATCTCTTGAAGTTCACGCCCCTGCTTCTCTTGTTCCTTCAGCAATTTGCAGAGCATGCAGTTCTGATTCTGCTGTTCTTCCTTAAGTTGCTCCATAGTTTCTTGCAACTTGGTGATAGATGCTTCTAGGCTGGCCCAGTAGTCAATTTCAGGAAATTCAGGGAGGAACTCCTGCGCCCTCTTTTTGATAGAATTTTCTTGCTTCTTGGTGATAGGATGTTCAATGGGTATGAATTCATCTACTCCCATCTTCACCCCAGCCTCTTTACAGAGCAAGGAGATCAAGCTTGGGTAAGCCAGTTTGGCTTCAGTGGAATTCTTATTTGCAATTGTGTAGATCTCACAAGCAATCAGATGATGAACCTCTACTTCTTTTCCAAGCATAATGCAATGAATCATCACTGCTCTCTTGATGGTGACCTCAGAACAGTTGCTAGTGGGCAATATGGAATGCCTAATAAAGTCTAGCCAACCTCTTGCAATTGGTTTGAGGTCTCCCCTCTTGAGTTGGTTTGGGACACCTTTTGAATTGGTTATCCATTTAGTTCCAGGGAGGCATATGTCCTCTAGAACTTGATCCAACCCTTTATCTGCTCTCACCATCCTCCTATTAAAGGATTCAGGATCATCTTGCAATTGAGGCAATTTGAAGACCTCTCTTATTTTGTCCAGATGGAAGTAAATAATTCTCCCTCTGACCATGGTTCTGTAGGTATGAAAAGCAGTTCCAGTCATTCTCTGCTTATCTATCAGCCACAGATTTGAGCAGAATTCCTGAACCATGTTCCTTCCAACCTTTGTCTCAGGGTTAGTTAGAACTTCCCATCCTCTGTTTCGAATTTGCTCTTGGATCTCTGGATATTCATCTTCTTTCAGATTGAATTTGACTTCCGGGATCACTGACCTCAGACCCATTATTTTGTGGTAATGGTTTGCATGTTCTTTGGTTAAGAACTTCTCTTGACTCCAAACATCCTTTGGATTATTCTCTTTCTTACCTCTTGAATTGGTTTGTTTTCCTCTAGGAGCCATGATCTTGATAAATCTTGGCCTAGTGATCACGGAAAGCACACCAAACTTAGAGGTTTGCTTGTCCTCAAGCAAAAGAAGGTAAAGAGGGGAGAGAAGAGGAGAGCAAATTCGAATGGTGTGGGGAAGGAGGGTGGCCGAACGTGTTTAAATAGGAGAGGAGTAGAGATTTTCGAAAATTTGAAGGAGATTTGAGAAGATATGGAGAAAATTTGAGGAGATAATTGAGTTTTTTGAAAGAGTCTAGGAAAGGATTTGAAATAGATTTGAAGAAGATTCTAACTTTTTGAAATTGGAAGGTGAATGATGAAAGTTTGTAATGTGTTTATGTAAAAGGATATGGGTTAAAACAAGAAAGTTTGAAAAAATTTGAAGTGGGAACAAAATCTTCTCCCACTGCCTTTCTGGCGTTAAACGCCCAGAATGGTATCTATTCTGGCGTTTAACGCCCATTTGGTGGCCTATTTGGGTGTTTAACGCCCAGCCAGGTATCCTGGCTGGCGTTAAACGCCAGAAATCCCTTTATCACTGGGCGTTTTGCTAAACGCCCAGGATGCTGCACACCTGGCGTTAAACGCCCAGAATGGTGCCCATTCTGGCGTTTAACACCCAAAGTACCCCTTACTGGCGTTTTTTCGCCAGTAAGCTCTTTTTCTCTGCTTTTCGCACTGAATCCTTCTGTAACTCTGTGAATTCCTTCAAATTTGATAATTGCCCTTTAAGAATGTGTTAAATCTTGATTAGACAGAACAGATACCCTTCTAATCACTGGGTTGCCTCCCAGCAAGTGCTTCTTTATTGTCTTTAGCTGGACCTTTACTGGAGATCACTCAAGTCTCAGTTTTGAGCATTCTTGCTCAAAATTGCTTTCAAGATAATGCTTGATCCTCTGTCCATTAACAATGAACTTCTTGTCAGAATCAGTATCCTGAAGCTCAACATATCCATATGGTAATACTCCTGTAATCACATACGGACCCCTCCAGCGGGACTTAAGCTTTCCTAGGAATAATCTGAGCCTAGAGTTGAAGAGCAGGACCTTTTGTCCTGGTTCAAAGACTCTGGATGACAATTTCTTGTCATGCCACTTCTTTGCCTTTTCCTTATAAATTTTTGCATTTTCAAAGGCATTGAGTCTGAATTCCTCTAGCTCATTTAGCTGGAACAATCTTTTTTCACCAGCTAACTTAGCATCCATGTTTAGGAATCTGGTTGCCCAGTAGGCTTTATGTTCCAGTTCCACGGGCAGATGACAGGCCTTCCCATACACCAGTTGGTATGGAGAGGTTCCTATAGTAGTCTTGTATGCTATTCTGTATGCCCACAGAGCATCATCCAAGCTCTTTGCCCAATCCTTTCTACGGGCAATAACAGTCCGTTCAAGGATTCTTTTGAGCTCTCTGTTAGAGACCTCAGCTTGCCCGTTTGTCTGTGGGTGATACGGAGTTGCTACTTTGTGGCTAATTCCATATCTAACCATAGCAGAGTACAGTTGTTTATTGCAGAAATGGGTGCCTCCATCACTGATCAGTACTCTGGGAACACCAAACCTGCTGAAGATTTGTTTCTGGAGGAATTTCAGCACGGTTTTGGTGTCATTATTGGGTGTGGCAATTGCTTCCACCCATTTAGATACATAGTCTACTGCCACTAGAATATAAGTGTTTGAGTATGATGGTGGGAAGGGACCCATGAAGTCAATTCCCCATACATCAAACAATTCAATCTCTAAGATCCCTTGCTGAGGCATGGCGTAACCATGAGGCAAGTTGCCAGCTCTTTGGCAACTGTCACAGTTACGCACAAACTCTCGGGCATCTCTGTAGAGAGTAGGCCAGTAGAATCCGCATTGGAGGACCTTGGTTGCTGTTCGCTCTCCTCCAAAGTGTCCTCCATATTGTGATCCATGGCAATGCCATAGGATTCTTTGTGCTTCCTCTCTGGGTACACATCTGCGGATTATTCCGTCTGCACATCTCTTAAAGAGATATGGTTCATCCCATAGGTAGTACTTGGCATCTGAAATTAATTTCTTTCTTTGCACTCTACTGTACTCCTGGGGTATGAACCTCACAGCTTTATAATTTGCAATATCTGTAAACCATGGAGCTTCCTGAATGGCAAAGAGTTGCTCATCTGGGAAGGTCTCAGAAATCTCAGTAGAAGGGAGGGACGCCGCAGCTACTGGTTCTATTCGGGACAGATGATCAGCTACTTGGTTCTCTGTCTCTTATTTCTATATCAAACTCTTGTAGAAGCAACACCCATCTTATGAGCCTGGGTTTTGAATCCTGCTTTGTGAGTAAGTACTTAAGAGTAGCATGGTCAGTGTACACAATCACCTTTGATCCTACCAGATAGGATCTAAACTTGTCAATGGCATAGACCACTGCAAGTAACTCTTTTTCTGTGGTTGTATAATTCTTCTGTGCGTCATTTAGAACACGGCTGGCATAATAAATGACGTGCAGAAGCTTGTTATGCCTCTGTCCCAACACTGCACCAATGGCATGGTCACTGGCATCACACATTAATTCGAATGGTAATGTCCAGTCTGGTGCAGAGATGACTGGTGCTGTGACCAGCTTAGCTTTCAGGGTCTCAAATGCCTACAAACACTGTGTGTCAAACACAAATGGTGTGTCAGCAGCCAGCAGGTTACTCAGAGGTTTTGCAATTTTCGAAAAATCCTTTATAAACCTTCTGTAGAATCCTGCATGCCCCAGAAAGCTTCTGATTGCTTTAACATTGGCAGGTGGTGGTAATTTTTCAATTACCTCTACCTTTGCCTTATCCACCTTTATACCCCTGCTTGAAATTTTGTGCCCAAGGACAATGCCTTCAGTCACCATAAAGTGACATTTTTCCCAGTTTAAAACCAGGTTAGTTTCTTGGCACCTTTTCAAGACAAGTGCTAGGTGGTTAAGACAGGAGCTGAATGAGTATCCATATACTGAGAAGTCATCCATGAAAACTTCCAGGAATTTCTCTACCATATCAGAGAAGATGGATAGCATGCATCTCTGAAAGGTTGCAGGTGAATTGCACAGACTAAAAGGCATCCTCCTGTAGGCAAACACGCCAGAAGGGCAGGTGAATGCTATTTTCTCTTGGTCCTGAGGATCTACTGCAATTTGGTTGTAGCCTGAATAGCCATCCAAAAAGCAGTAATAATCATGACTAGCTAGTCTTTCTAGCATTTGGTCTATGAATGGTAAAGGGAAATGATCCTTTCTGGTGGCCGTATTGAGCCTTCTGTAGTCAATACACATGCGCCACCCTGTGACTGTTCTTGTAGGAACTAGTTCATTTTTTTCATTATGAACTACTGTCATGCCTCTCTTCTTGGGGACAACTTGGACAGGGCTCACCCAGGGGCTATCAGAAATAGGATAAATAATCCCAGCCTCTAGTAATTCAGTGACCTCTTTCTGCACCACCTCCTTCATGGCTGGATTTAGCCTCCTTTGTGGCTGAACCACTGGTTTGGCATTATCCTCCAATAGGATCTTGTGCATGCATCTTGCTGGGCTAATGCCCTTAAGATCACTTATGGACCACCCAAGAGCTGTCTTGTGTGTCCTTAGCACTTGAATCAGTGCTTCCTCTTCCTGTGGATTTAAAGCAGAGCTTATAATCACTGGAAAAGTGTCACCCTCTCCCAGAAATGCATACTTAAGGGATGGTGGTAGTGGTTTGAGTTCAGGTTTGGGAGGCTTATCCTCCTCCTGAGGAATTTTCAAAAATTCTTTTGTTTCCTCTGGTTCTTCCTGATCAGGCTGAGCATCCTTGAAGATGTCCTCAAGCTCTGATTCTAGACTTTCAGTCATATTGATCTCTTCCACCAAAGAGTCAATAATGTCAGCGCCCATGCAGTCATTTAGTGTGTCTGGATGCTGCATAGCTTTTACAGCATTCAACTTGAACTCATCCTCATTGACTCTCAAGGTTACTTCCCCTTTTTGTACATCAATGAGAGTTCGTCCAGTTGCTAGGAAAGGTCTTCCTAGAATGAGAGTTGCACTCTTGTGCTCCTCCATTTCCAGCACTACAAAGTCAGTTGGAAAGGCAAATGGCCCAACCTTGACAATCATGTCCTCAATTATGCCTGATGGATATTTAATGGAGCCATCAGCAAGTTGGAGGCATATCCGGGTTGGTTTGACTTCTTCAGTCAACCCAAGCTTTCTGATAGTGGATGCAGGTATTAGATTGATGCTTGCTCCAAGGTCACAAAGGGCTATCTTGGTGCAAGCACCTTCTAATGTGCATGGTATCATAAAGCTTCCTGGATCTTGAAGCTTTTCTGGTAAGCTCTTCAGAATGACTGCACTGCATTCTTCAGTGAGAAATACTTTTTCAGTTTCTCTCCAATCCTTCTTATGGCTTAAGATTTCCTTCATGAATTTAGCATAAGAAGGTATTTGCTCAAGTGCCTCTGCAAACGGAATCTTTATTTCAAGAGTCCTTAGATAGTCTGCAAAGCGGGCAAATTGCTTATCCTGTTTCGCTTGGCGGAGTTTCTGAGGATAAGGCATCTTGGCTTTATATTCTTCAACCTTGGTTGCTGCAGGTTTATTTCTTATAGAAGTGGTTGGAGAAGCCTTTTTAGAGGGGTTACTATCAGCACTCTCAAGTGTCTGGTTCCCCTTTTGCGTTTGAACGCCAGGATTGGGTGGAAAATGGGCGTTTAACGCCAACTTTTCCCCCTTTTCTGGCATTTGAACGCCAGAACTGGGCAGGGAGTGGGCGTTTAACGCCAGCTTTCCCCCCTTTTCTGGCGTTTGAACGCCAATAGTATTCCTCTCTGGGCTCTTACTGTCCTCAGAGGGATTTTGGATAGTGGTTTGGCTATCCTCTGTCAATTGTTCCTTTATTGACTTTTTGCTACTTTGAGCAGTGTTATTCAATGTCTTCCCACTCCTCAGTTGAACTGCTTGGCATTCTTTTGTTATCTGTTTAGACAGCTGCTGTTTTGCCTGATTCAACTGTAATTCTATGTCCTTGTTAGCAGTTCTAGTCTCTTGGAGCATTTCTTTAAATTCTGCTAACTGTTTTGTTATCAAGTGTAATTGTTGATTAAGCTCAACCATCTGTTCTTGAGGATTAGGATCATTGGCTAATGCCATAACTTCCTTTTGTGTAGAGGATTCATTGCTAGAGTACAAATGTTGATTTCTAGCAACAGTATCTATAAGCTCTTGAGCTTCCTCAATCGTCTTCCTTATGTATAGATCCACCAGCTGAGTGGTTTAGAGACATCTGAGCTTTTTCTGTAAGCCCATAGTAGAAGATGTCTAACTGTACCCACTCTGAAAATATTTCAGAGGGGCATTTTCTTAGCATACCTCTATACCTCTCCCAGGCATTATAAAGGGATTCATTATCCTCTTGTTTAAAGCCTTGGATGTCCAGCCTTAGCTGTGTCATCCTTTTTGGAGGGTAAAATTGATTCAGGAATTTGTCTGATAGCTGTTTCCATGTCTTTATGCTTGCTGTAGGTTGGTTATTCAACCACCTCTTAGCTTGATCTTTTACAGCAAATGGAAACAGTAATAATCTGTAGACATTCTGATCCACCTCTTTATCACGTACTGTGTCAGCAAGTTGTAAGAATTGTGCCAGAAACTCAGTAGGTTCTTCCTGTGGAAGACCAGAATACTGGCAATTTTGCTGCACCATGATAATGAGTTGAGGGTTTAGCTCAAAGCTGCTTGCTTTGATAGGAGGTATACAGATGCTACTCCCATATGCAGCTGTAATGGGGTTAGCATATGACCCCAGAGTCCTTTTGGACTGTTCATTCCCACTTATGTCCATGATGGAGAAAAGGGAATTGATGTGAATAGTAATCAAGATATATATGTATATATATTTTTTTGAAAAGAGGAAAGATAAAAACAACAAAGGGACACCAAACTTAAAATTTTTCAGAAAATCAAACATGAATTTTCGAAAACCTAAAGAAAAACACAAAGAAGACACCAACCTTAGAATTTTTAAAAGATCAAAAAGGGACTAAGGACATGCAAATTCAAAAATTAAAAGAAAAAGAAAAGCATGCAATTGACACCAAACTTAAAATATGAAACTACACTCAAATAAAAGACTCTAAACCAACAAAAATAAAACAGTCCTAATCTAAGCAACAAGATAAACCGTCAGTTGTCCAAACTCGAACAATCCCCGGCAACGGCGCCAAAAACTTGGTGCACGAAATCGCAATAACACTTTTGCAATCCCGCACAACTAACCAGCAAGTGCATTGGGTCGTCCAAGTAATACCTTACGTGAGTAAGGGTCGATCCCACGGAGATTGTCGGCTTGAAGCAAGCTATGGTTATCTTGTAACTCTTAGTCAGGATATCAAAAATTATCAGGATTGATTGTGAAAAGCAAAAGGTCATGAAATAAGTACTTGTTTTGCAGTAATGGGGAACAGGTTGAGGTTTTGGAGATGCTCTATCTTCTGAACCTCTGCTTTCCTACTGTCTTCTTCTTCAAACACGCAAGGCTCCTTCCATGGCAAGCTGTATGTAGGGTTTCACCATTGTTAATAGCTACCTCCCATCCTCTCAGTGAAAATGTTCAACGCACCCTGTCACGGCACGGCTATTCAGCTGTTGGTTCTCGATCATGTCGGAATAGAATCCAGTGATTCTTTTGCGTCTGTCACTAACGCCCCACAATCGCGAGTTTGAAGCTCGTCACAGTCATTCAATCATTGAATCCTACTCAGAATACCACAGACAAGGTTTAGACCTTCCGGATTCTCTTGAATGCAGCCATCGATTCTAGCTTATACCACGAAGATTCTAATTAAGGAATTCAAGAGATATCTACTCAATCTAAGGTAGAACGGAGGTGGTTGTCAGGCACACGTTCATAGTTGAGAACGATGATGAGTGTTACGGATCATCACATTCATCAGGTTTAGGAACAAGTGATATCTTAGAATGGAAGCAAGCATGAGTGAATGAAAAATAGTAGTAATTGCATTAATCCATCAAGACACAGCAGAGCTCCTCACCCCCAACCATGGGGTTTAGAGACTCATGCCATAGAAGATACAATGAGAAACGTGTAAAGTGTCATGAGGTGTAGATACAATGTCAAAAGATCCTATTAATAGTGAACTAGTAACCTAGGGTTTACAGAATTGAGTAAATGACAGAAAAATCCACTTCCGGGCCCACTTGGTGTGTGCTTGGGCTGAGCATTGAAGCATTTTCGTGTAGAGACTCTTCCTGGAGTTAAACGCCAGCTTTTATGCCAGTTTGGGCGTTTAACTCCAATTTTTATGCCAGTTCCAGCGTTAAACGCTGGGAATTCTGAAGCTGATTTGCAATGCCAGTTTGGGCCATCAAATCTCGGGCAAAGTATGGACTAATATATATTGCTGGAAAGCCCAGGATGTCTACTTTCCAACGCCGTTAAGAGAGCGCCAATTGGGCTTCTGTAGCTCCAGAAAATCTACTTCGAGTGCAGGGAGGTCAGAATCCAACAGCATCTGCAGTCCTTTTCAGCCTCTAAATCAGATTTTTGCTCAGGACCCTCAATTTCAACCAAAAAATACCTGAAATCACAGAAAAACACACAAACTCATAGTAAAGTCCAGAAAAGTGAATTTTAACTAAAAACTAATAAAAATATAATAAAAACTAACTAAATTATACTAAAAACATACTCAAAATAATGCCAAAAAGCGTATAAATTATCCGCTCATCAGTAATCTAGGGGGTGATTCTCCCCACACTTAGACAATGCAAGGTTGACTTCTTTATGCTCTTCTTTTGTTGCTTCCACCTCTTGACAAGTTTCTTCACTTTCAACCTTTTCCCCTTTGTCATTTGGCTTGGTGTTGTCTTCAAGAATTTCGAATTCTTGCTCCATGGGAGGTGATTCAATTTTGGATAGGAATTCATTGATGAATAAATCCATTTCTTTATCGACCTCTTCAATATTCTTCGATTTCGATATACACCATGCCAACTTTTTCTCCTTGGTAACTTGCTTTCGATTCATTCTCTTCTTTATTGTTCACCAAGGGTATGTGAGGTTGTGCACACTCTTCTATTATTCTAACTCCATGTCCAATAGGGAGAGATTCTATTATAGATAGAAACTCATCCATAATTGAATCTATTTCTTGATCAACCTTCTCATATCCTTCAATCTTGCTACGCTCTGGAGGTTGTTGAGATTCACATGCTGGTTCCACATCTCTTAAATATTGGACCACTTCCTCCTTTATTTCAATATCTGTAGGCTTCTCCATTTGCTCTATTACTACTACCGATTCTTCCTTTTTCACCGAATTTTCTGATATCTTCTCCATGCTTTACCCTTCCTTTGAGTTTTTGCATGTAGTTATGGAAACAACTTGAGTGTTCAAACATTGGTGGGCTAAAGCGTGCACCATCTTGGTCAAGTTGGCCACAAACTCAAGTGTATCCCGCTTCATGGCTTCTTGTCCTTGAAGTAACAAAGTGAGAGAATCGTCTATTGGAGCTTGGGGTGAGTAGGAAGGTTCATTATTTTGGAGAGAGGATTCATAGTAGGAAGGTGGTTCCTCTTGGTAAAATTGTGGAGAAGATGTGCATTGAGGTGGTTCTTTATAGTAATTATGATAGGGTTGCAGTGGTTCTAAAGGTTCTTGCTCATAATGACCATAAGGATGTGGTATGGGTGATTGGTTGGCAACAGCACCGTTTTGATGATTGGATTTTTGATGGTTTAGAATTTCACTAATGAAATCTCGTTGTAAAGTATGGTCTCTAAACCAACAATAATCCTTTCATACAAAAATTTGTTTGTCACAAGTACAAACCCCTAAAATCTATAAACCGAAGTATTTAAACCTCGGGTCGTCTCTCAAAGGACTTGCAGGGTAGTGTTCTTATTATTGGTCATGGACTTGTTTATTTTTTGGTTTTAAATGAGAAACATGAATAGTAAATGGTAATGAAATTTTATTAACAAAATGGTCTTGGCAAAGGTTGATGGTCAAGGGTCTCTATCATTATCACTAGCCACAATTATGATAGTTGCAAGGATCAATCTCACTAAGTCATCCTCTAACAAGTAGCTAAAGAAAGTTAAGTGAGTTATATCAATCCAAGTCCATAAATCCTAGTTTCCACTAATTGAATTAATGAAGGCTAGAGTCAATGGCTATCAACTATCAATCACTTGGATATTAGTAACTCAAGAGTCCTAAGTTACCTTCCCAAGCCAAGAACATAAAATTCTACTCTAACATCCTCCCAAGCATTTCATCAAACACTTAGAAGGTGCAAAAGAAAAGTATAGTAAATCACAACAAGAAAGAATTCTAACAACAACTGAATGCAAATAAGTAACAACAACAATCAAGGAAATCACAATTATCATGAATTACCTCAAATTGCGTTATTAAAAGAAAACAAAAGAACAAAATAGATCCACAACAAAGTGAAGAATTACAAGAATTAAAGTACAAAACTAGAGAGAGGAAGAAGAGAGGAGTAAGAATTGATAAAGGAAAAGTAAATCAAAGCATGAATTAGTCCTAGATCTAAGAGGAGAGATTAACCTAAACCTAATCCTAATTCTAGAGAGAAGTGAGAGTTTCTCTCTCATGAACTACTCTAATTGTGAATGAATCAACTAAACTAAGCTCGAATACCAAAGTGAATGCCTTCCCCTTCAATCCTTGGTCCTTTAAAGTGCTTTGGCGCCAAAATTGGTTGTGACTGGGCCCCACAACTCCTCAGAAATTTCTGGGCATGTTTTCTAATTAAAAGTCACGTGCGGCCTTCGACGCTCTTGCCAATTTCGCGATGTGCGCGCGAGCGCCTTGTGCGCGTGCGCGTCCTTGGCCGAGATCAGTTCTTTGGCTTTTTATGCTTCTCTCCACTTGCATGCTTCCTTCCTTGCTCCTTTGATCCATGCTTAGCCTATTTTAACCTGAGATTACTAGCAAATGCATCAAGGCATCTTATGGAGTCAAGGATGAATTAAAATGACCAAATTAAAGGCTTAAAAAGCATGTTTTTACATTCAAGCACAAATACGGGAGAGATTACAAAATCATGCTAATTCATTGGCTAACTGTGAGAAAAGGTTAGCAAAATACTCTAAATTCAACACAAGATAAACCCTAAAAATAGGGTTTATCAGGCTTTTAGGTAATGGTTTCTTTATTAGGATTAACTGATGTTGTTACTTTCAGTGTGTGGATATTTATGTGTTTTACTTGTGCAATAGAGGTGTCAAATTATATGTCTTTCAGTGTATTTTGGTTTTGATTTAGATATTTTTTGATTATTTCAGAGCTTTTTGAAGATCGTCATTTATGGATTTCGTTTCATCTCGATCACCACTTCTGGGTCGGAATGAGAAGCACACAAAGAAGCGAGAGCATGCATATTTTTTTTCACAAGTTTAGTACACACAACATCTCACTTATCCAATTCATCAAACAATATGATAATTGCATAGGAAGTAGAGAGAGAGAGAGAGAGAGAGAGAGAGAGAGAGAAAGAGAGAGAGAGAGAGAGAGCGAGAGAGAGAGAATCGGATGTTGTAGATTTTCATACCGTCATACCGTGTGCAACAAAATCCTCAATAGAAGCTCAATTTCAGCATGTGTATACTCACGAGAAGTTTAGGGAAATCCAAGTACAATTTAGAGGAAAGGTGAATTGCATCACAAGATCAATGCAGTACGCTCTAGGTTATTTGGTATATGAAGTTGTAGAACAGGTTTGTAACTCAACATTTTACAAGTTTGCAGTTACATACGATGCAATATCATCTAAAGTTAAATGCCAGAACTTATTATTTGAGTCAAGAGGGATATTGTTCCACCACTCTCTGAGTGCATTAAGCTTTGAGGGAGTAAACAAAGTGTCACCAAGATATTTATTGGAACTATGGAATAAGAACGTAAAGAGGAGACAGACTGATGAGCGGATATTTTATACACTTTTGGGGGGTAATTTCATGTAGATTTTAGCATGTTTTAATTAGTTTTTAATAGAATTTTATTAGCTTTTAAGCAAAAATAATATTTCTGGATTTTACTATGAGTTTGTGTATTTTTCTGTGATTTTAGGTATTTTCTGGCTGAAATTGAGGGAGCTGAGCAAAAATCTGATTTAGGCTGAAAAAGGACTGCCGATGTTGTTGGATTCTGACCTCCCTGCACTCAGAATGAATTTTTTGGAGTTACAAGAGTCCAATTGGCGCTTTTTCAATTAGGTTGGAAAGTAGACATCCAGGGCTTTCCAGAAATATATAATAGTCCATACTTTGCGCGAAGATAGACGACGTAAACTGGCGTTCAACACCAGTTCCATGTTGCAGTCTGGCGTTCAGCACCAGAAACAGGTTACAAGTTGGAGTTCAATGCCAGAAACAGGTTACAACCTGGCGTTCAACTCCAGAAACAGCCCAGGCACGTGAGAAGCTTAAGTCTCAGTCCCAGCACACACCAAGTGGGCCCCAGAAGTGGATTTCTATACCAATTATCTTAGTTTACTCATTTTCTATAAACCTAGGTTACTAGTTTAGTATTTAAACAACTTTTAGAGACTTATTTTGTATCTCATGACATTTTTAGATCTGAAATTTGTACCTTTTGGAAGCATGAGTCTCTAAACCCCATTGTTGGGGGTGAGGAGCTCTACAAAGTCTCGATGAATTAATGCAATTATTTCTGTTTTCCATTCAAACACGCTTGTTCCTATCTAAGATGTTCATTTGCGCCTCACATTGAAGAAGGTGATGATCCGTGACACTCATTACCTTCCTCAATCCATGAACGTGTGCCTAACAACCACCTCCGTTCTACATCAGATTGAATGAGTATCTCTTAGATTCCTTAATCAAAATCTTCGTGGTACAAGCTGGAATTGATGGCGGCTTTCATGAGAATCCGGAAAGTCTAAACCTTGTCTGTGGTATTCCGAGTAGGATTCTGGGATTAGATGACTGTGACGAGCTTCAAACTCATGAGTGTTGGGTATCCTGACTAAGAATAATAAAATAAACATAGCTTGCTTCAAACCAACAATCTCCATGGGATTTGACCCTTACTCACGTAAGGTATTACTTGGACGACCCAGTGCACTTGTTGGTTAGTTGTGTAGATTGCAAAAGTGTGATTGCAATTTCGTGCACCACAGACACATATCAAGAGCAGGCACAACGAGCCTCTATTGGAGCCAAGAAGTAGGAGATTTGATGATTTGGTGTTTCAGTCACAAATAATTATGAATTTCCATTAAAATATGAGGAGTTGATTGGGATTCTACACCACACATATGATAATGCTATGGTTGAGATGCAAGAACACAAAGCCAAAAGCAAAGAAAAATGTTTGTTATCTCACGACGATGCTTCGTTGGAAGATATTAACGATCATATTAACGACCTTCAAAGCCTTCAAAGCCTTCAAAGAGGATGTACAAAAAATAGATTGGGATCGAACACAGAAAAACAGATTACAAATTCAGCAAAGAAAAAGAAAAAGAAAGCTCTAAGTGAGGTAAAAGTGATGTTCTTTAAATAGGGAAAATTGAGTTTTTGCATGTTAATAGTTTTGCTAAATATATGATTTACTTTTTGCAGTTGAACCTTTATTATGGTGGTTTAGTGGTGCAGTCAAATTCAAGCCATTATCATGGACATATTATGAATGATAAGTTCAAGGATTCAAGAGAATAAGATAGATTTTCGATGTTTTTATGAATCCATTTCGTTGTTATTTGACACAATTTCAGTGTAATCTACGTAATGTTCTTTTTTTTAATGGAAATGAGGTTTAGTATTTATATTTTCTTGTTTTGTTCTATTTTACCATGTTTTGAAATTTGTTTCTTCAATTATTTGATAGAATTTGTTTGTTTTAAATATACAGTACACAAACAATTCAATACTTAAGTAGTGTAGAAATTCAACGTATAGAATTCGGTGTTTATTTGAATAGTTTTTTGTGTATTTGGGAAGTAATTTGGTGTATTATAGAATTTATTCTTTTTTTTTCTAAATTTTTTTAAACCTGGATTCATTCAGATTAACCATATTTCAATGTAGTACAAACAGGTTCATAGACGTTTAATTTTGCAAAGAAAATTTATGAAAAGATTAAATTGAATGTTTACAAAGATAGAAAGTATGTGTTTATTTGAACTATACATTGCACAGACAATTTGTTACATAACCAGAATATAAATTCATAACAATTTACAATATTCAAACTTTTTACTATCAATATCTCCAAATTCTAATGTACAGTAAGGACTTAATAATGCAGTAGATGGCTTGGATAGTCTTATGGTTTCAAATTCTTGAATGACTTTATCTCTAAGTTGATTCATTTCGTCAAATAGAATGAGTGAAGCATATTCGACTATAAAATGATCAACTTGTTCCTATAGTTTAAAGACTTTTTTTTGTTAAACTTTGTAAATTTAGTAGGAAATTTTTCTATTTTTAAAGATAGTTATCTGTTTCCAATCTTCCATTAAAATTTTTTCGTTTTGATCTTTTTCGGATCAATTATGTCCAGTCATTTCATCACATATATTGCACAACCCCATCTAAAAACAAAAATGAAATAACACATTAAATTAGGATAGTAACAAAAAACACAGTAAAATTTATTAAATAGAAAGATTTGATACCTTGTTCACCACCAACTAATGTTGACGTATGGTGCTTTGACACCCTCATCGTTGTCTGTCAAAGGTTTTCGTCCGGCAAAGACCCACATTTGTGAAATTATGAAGCCCTAAAAACCAAGACAAGCCAAGTATAAGAAACTCTATATTTAACACCAAATTACACCGAAATGAATAAATGATATCACAAAAAAAAAACTACTAATGCACCTTATTTCAAACAGACAGAAACAAGAGATTTTATAGAGAAAATAGAAATTTGTATCAAATAACCAATCTACAATAAATTTATTAAGTTATGTTCTATCTTTCGAAGGAGTTTTTTGTTTAATGGGTCAATGACATGAAATTTCTTCTTTTCAACATCTGCCATCTATATCCATCAATGCTTTGTATAGAAAATTAGTGCAAATTATGAAATTTGGCCAGAGAGAATAATTTTTTACTTTAATTGGCACCTAATGTAAGAATTATTTAAGAAGCTTTAATAAATGAAAGCTTGCAAATGGATGGGATGCAAGCTTTTTCTTGTCTAAAAATGGGATGTAGTGTTGATAGTCTTCAATCTCGAAGGGCTTGTTAGTTTTTGGATGAATGAACTTGCCCTTATGACTCGCTAAAGCGGCATTCTGCAAAATTTGTATAATATAGCAAAAGAAATAGTTACAACAAACAATATATTTTTAAAATACACAAAAATTTCATTGCACTACAACTTACCACAATATCAGGGAAGAGACAATATACGAGTTCTTCAAATCTTTCAATTTTTTTGTTATTCAGAATTTGAAACATTGCTGAAAAAACTTATGAAAACAAAAAACCCCAAACTTAATACATATATGCATGGTAGTATGATTCCCCACACCTTCGTACTGTTGTACCAGCAACTGCACTGGGTCGTCCAAGTAATACCTGAGCGAGTCAGGGTCGATCCCACGAGGATTGTGGTTTGAAGCATGCTATGGTTATCTTGCAGGTCTTAGTCAGGAGAAATCAGAAGGTTGTATATGGAGTTGGTTGAAGTATGATGATCACGAAACTATGAAAGCAAAAGGGGTAGAAAATACTAATAGGAATAGAGTTGAGAGTTGGAGTTGCTTTGCCTTTCTGAATAAACTCTAATTATCACTATCTTCTCTGCTTGTGAATGATCTCTTCTATGGCAGGTTGTATGTGATCAACGCCATGGGCCGTGATCATTGATCTACTCTGCTACAGGTTGAACGCCATTGGCTGTGGTCATTGGTGCACAAAAATTACAATCACACTTTGCAATTCCGCACAACTAACCAGCAAGTGCATTGGGTCGTCCAAGTAATACCTTACGTGAGTAAGGGTCGATCCCATGGAGATTGTCGGCTTGAAGCATGCTATGGTTATCTTATTATTCTTAGTCAGGACATCAATAGTGGTTCTTAGTTTTAATTGCGAAAAGTAAAAGAGCATGAATTAAATGATACTTGTTGTGCAGTAATGGAGAACAAGTTGGGCTTTTGGAGATGCTCTGTCTTCTGAATTTCTGCTTTCCTACTGTTTTCTTCTTCACGCACGCAGGTCTCCTTCCATGGCAAGCTGTATGTTGGTGGATCACTGTTGTCAATGGCTACCAGCTGTCCTCTCAGTGAAAATGGTCCATGTACATGGCTAATCATCTGTCAGTTCTCACTTGTGTTGGAATAGAATCTAGTGATCCTTTTGCGTCTGTCACTACGCCCAACAGTCATGAGTTTGAAGCTCGTCATAGTCATCCCTTCCCAGATCCTACTCAGAATACCACAGACAAGGTTTAGACTTTCTGAATCTCAGGAATGCTGCCAATTGATTCTAGCTTATAGCACGAAGACTTTGGTCTCACGGATTGAATGCTCTGTTGTCAAGAGAGGCAGTCAAACTCGTGAACCAGGAACCCAAGAGATAAACACTCAAGCTAAGGTAGAACGGAAGTGGTTGTCAGGCACACGTTCATAGGTTGAGAATGGTGATGAGTGTCACGGATCATCACATTCATCATGTTTAAGTGCGAGTGAATATCTTAGAATAGAATCAAGCGTGATTGAATAGAAAACAGGAGTAATTATATTAATCCATCGAGATACAGTAGAGCTCCTTACCCCCAACCATGGGGTTTAGAGACTCATGCCGTAGAAGATACAAATTCAGATATAAAATGTCATGAGGTACCAAAATGAATCTCTAAAAGTAGTCTTTATATTAAACTAGTAACCTAGGTTTACAGAAAAATGAGTAAGCTAAGATAGATAGTGTAGATATCCACTTCCGGGGCCCACTTGGTGTGTGTTTGGGGTGAGCAATGAAGCTTTCACGTGCATAGGCTATTCCTGGCGTTTAACTCCAGCTTGTATCCTGTTTCTGGCGTTTAACGCCAGAATAGGGTAGAAAGTTGGCATTAAATGCCAGTTTTCGTCATAACAACTTAGGCAAAGTATGGACCATTATATATTGCTGGAAAGCCCTGAATGTCTACTTTCCAATGCAATTGAGAGAGCACCAATTGGGCATTTGTAGCTCCAGAAAATACATTTCGAGTGCAGAGAGGTTAGAATCCAACAGCATCTGCAGTCCTTTCTTAGCCTATGAATCAGATATTTGCTAAGGTCCCTCAATTTCAGCCAGAAAATACCTGAAATCACAGAAAGACACATAAACTCATAGTAAAGTCCAGAAATGTAATTTTTGCATAAAAACTAATAAAAATATACTAAAAAGTAGCTAGTTCCTACTAAAAACTATATGAAAATACCCCCAAAAAGCGTATAAAACATCCGCTCATCAGTCATCCAATCTGATGAGGGGTGAAGCGCTTAGCAAGTCATTCTCCTTGCGACTCTACAAGAAAAAAAGGCCTGTTGGTACACCTTTTTCTAGCCACGCTTTTAAAGCGTGCCAAAAAATGGTCTATGGCCACGCTTTTGCGAGGGTGGCCACTGATTTGTGATTTGGCCAAGCTTTTTTTCGCCACGATTAAAAAGCGTGGTCATAGAGGGAAATCGGCACGCTTTTACGAGGGGTGCCCACTTACTTGAAATTCGCCCACGCTTTTTTACTGCCAAGCTTGAAAAGCATGGCGATAGAGGGAAATGGGCACGCTTTTACGAGGGTGCCCACTAATTAAAAATTTGGCTACCCTTTTTTTATCACGCTTAAAAAGCGTGGCCATAGAGGGAAACCGGCATGCTTGTAAAGCCTGGCTAGTTTGTGTTTCAATGGTCACCTTTTTAAAGTGTGCCCATATTCTGTTTATTTTGGCACCCCACAAAAAAATGTATCGATAGAATTCCCTCCCCCAAAATTTAGTTTTCCACCCAATTTTTTTCCATAGTTAACATTTTTTCCATAGTTTTCAATTTTAACCCAAATATCACCCACTAGTTTTAACCCTAAAAGTGACCCAGTCACAAAAAAAAAACCCTAAAAGTTACCCGTGCCGTCATCATCCTCAAACAACATCTCCATCTTCATCGTTCATCATTCATCACTCATGGCTTTCTTCTAACCCAATGACCTTCGTCCTCATCTGTCTAACCCAATGACCTTCGCACCCATGCCTTTCCTCTATCCCTCTCTCTGTCAAACCCTCGTTCATCTGTCGAACCTTAAATCTAAAAATCACCCTCCCCTCACTGGAACTCTAACTCCATAAGTCTCTTCTCTCACTCTCTTATTTGCCTTTTAGTTTTCTCTTCTGTCACTCTCTTCTTTCCCACGCACACGCCAGAACCGCTGTCACACAGAATCTCCTTCGCACATGCCATCGCAGACTTGCACGTCTCGCGGTCTCAGTCCATGGCGTGTTCTCCTCGTCATGTCGTCTCTGTCCCGTGAACGTCTGCGTCCTACTCTCCCATCCTGTTAGCATCGCTGTCCTCCCCATCCCGTGAACGCCGCTGTCGTTCTTCCTGATTCATGAGTTTGTGAAATTTTCCTTTTAACTACTCTGTTTTTTAAATCTTCTAGACCTCTCTTCTCTCTGTTAATCTTCTATTTGTTCTAGATCTGTTATTAAATTGGTTTTGCTGTGTTTAATTTGCTATTAATCTTCTATTTGTTCCCCAATTAGTCGCTCATCCCTCGCGCTGTTGGCTTCGGTGGTGCTATTTTGTTGTGCGTAGCTTTGGCCTACTTCATCTTCGACCACCGTTGGACGAAGAAGAAACCGATTATGAAGAAAAGCAGAGGAGTGGTTGCTCTTCAAATTATCCAAGAGGTACAAATCCTACTATTTTTTTTAGGGTTTTAATTTATCATATTCATATTTGAAGTCTGAATGAATAAAATTTTTAGATAAATTAATAGTTTGTGACAAATTACACTACAAGAAAAAAGCCCTGTCTTCAGTGGGATCTGCATGGAAAACTATCAAGTCACTACTGGTATATGAATTGTACTAATTTCTTATATTGGAGTATATGAAATTTATTTCAACTTGGATAATGAGATTCATTCACTGGCATTTCTTTTATTCTTAGTATATGAATTATACTTTATTATGACACACATGCATTTGTTCGAATAGTACAGATACTTGATACAAGGTTTGAGTGATATGATCGTTTGTTATTTTGTTTGGTTATGATGTAAATTGCTTATTGGAATGGTTTCTGATTTTTGTCTTTAATTTTTTTGGTAAAGAAATACTAAATGGGGGTTTCTTGAGGGTGTGAGTGTGTCTGGTGCACCGCCACCGAGAACGGTCTTGGTGCAGCTGTGTATCCGTGATAAATTGTTCCTTAAATTAACTGACCTTGCAACTTTTTAATTGAGTTCTTAACCCATTATCAAAATTATTTTCTCGGCTAAGTTTCTTTTTCTCGATCAGGAGTGAAAGAACTAGAAATGGTGGCAACTTATGAAGAAGTGAGAGATTATATGGCACAAGTGTAAGAAGCATTTCAAGATAAGAAAGAAGACTATCATTGCTTTATGCAACTTCTCCAACTTCTCGAAGATCATTTCTTCGTGTGTGTTTTGTGTTTTTTGTGTGTGTGCAACTGTTCTTTTTCTTTTACTAAATTACTAATCATGCAGTAATGTTTGTTGCCACTTTGCTTTCTTAATTAGTTAATTCTTTCCTTGCCTTTTTTATTAGATAATGGTTACTATCAGTTGGCGGTTTATAAACTAGCTTCAAGTAGATGGTGGGATTAAGTGATACTTGTTACTCAATCTATTTTGGAGCATGGTAGTTTATTTTATTTTTTGGTTTTGTAGTTTCTATTCAGCAGGCTTCTGCACTTCCTTTTCTGAGTTAATGTAATTTTTTGAAAATTTGTCTTTTCTTATTTGGTTTCTTTGCTTTTTGATTTTTCGCTTTAGGTTTGGAAATACGAAGAAAGTGATGAGTATGGTTTTGTCAGTGGGATCTATTGGAAAATGATGGAATTCACCATGATTTATTTTCCTTTGATAAGGTGTAAGTTTACTCCTTTGTTATTGCTGTTGCGCTTGTGCTTGCAAGCTCTGACACTTGGAACAAAATAGTATGAGTACATTACAGTATATGTTGTTTGATGTCAATAGTTATATAGGAACAAAATAGTAGGTTGTTGTATTTGACTTGAAGTTACCATTTGGATTGTCACATGCCTCCAAGAAATAGTAAGATTGATTAATTAAGATGCAAAGCAAACAATTTGCTTTCCATCTTTCTTTCAGGACATGATGAAGCTGGATGAAAATCTGAGAGTGCACTCAAGACGTATTCTGAACTTTCACCATGTGAATGACAGTTCAAAACTCATTTAAAAATTAAAATCACATGTAAAAAATTTTTGTCTACCAATCAAGTAAATTAATGTTAGTGGACTGTGTAGGCATGGACATCGATTTGAGCTGAGCTGATCTGCATACTATGTCTGTGATTCTGTTCTCTCTCTAATGCAAGCTCTCATATTTCTTTCTTTTCTTTTTATATTTTTTATTATTCTGGTCTTGATTTATGTAATTAAGTTCACACACTGTAACATGTTAAATTAACATATTACAATAATCAGTAATTCGACTTGTGTTTTAGCTACTATAATATAGTTTTTTTTGTTAAAATAGTTATAAACTCAGTGATGGAATTCTTGGCACCATCGACAGTCCCAAATATTCAAAGTTGCTGACAGTAATACCTAACTATCTAGATGAAGAGCTGACTCGTTCTTGCATCGAATCTGTGTAAGAAATTATTTGGTACTAACTTATTTTACTACTCCATGGTGTAAGAAATTATTCCTTGAGATTTTTCTGCAGGAATTTTGTGAAGAGACAACTGATATGGTTTTGAAATGAAAAAATATATGACTGAGTTGATGCTTCTAAACCTCTGGTATAACTATTGAACCTTTCTTGCCACAGATCGTTACTGCATGAACATGTGGTTATTTGCAATTGCAATGTGTTTTGAATTGATCCCCTTATGAAATTCTTTTATTTGTGGGTTGGGTTTTTTAATGCATAAGTTTTCTCTGGGTTGGCGGCTAATTATTAACGAAACCCATAACATGAATAATAACTAAGTTTCTGTTCATTTTTATCCATTTTATCAATTATTTATAATTCAATTATTCAATTATGTTGTGTTTCCTTCATTGAATTGAGGATGTGAGGTTTGATGACCTTTCAAGTGTTTTCTACTGCAAGTTGTGTGTAAACTTTAAAGGTAACCTTGTTTTGGCTCTTTCTTATCACAAAACAAAGACATTGAAGCGGGAAGATTGTTCTCATTCTGGACTGGATAGGGAAGACCCAATGGTGAAGAAAATGGAGCTTCTCTTCCAAGAATCATCATCAATTGGCCACGAATTTGATAGTTTTAAAAATCTTCTATGTTTTAATGATAAACTTTTTTTGTCCGACTTAAATTATTAGTTTTATTATAGGATTGTAATTTTTTTAATTATAATTATAGCATTTAAATAATTCATGTAAATCAATAAAAAATCAATTCTTTTATACCTTCTAGTTTTCTTTTTTTTTTGGCAAAGGAATAGGCCACGCTTTAAAAGTGTGGCGATAGGTTCATTTTTAGGTACATTTAAAAGCATAGCCTTATCTTTCTCTATTGGCACGTTTCTGAAGTGTACCAAAAACCAACTTTCTGGGCATGTTTCAAAAGCGTGGCGATATGTGAACTTTTCGGTACGCTTTTAAAGCGTAGCTATAAGTAAACACCTATGGCCCTGTTTAAAAGCCTGGCAAGAGATATAAGCGTGACAAAAAAGAAAGCGTGCCGATAGATTTACAAAAGCGTGGCGATAGAGCAACTGGCACGCTGGCAGATGTGACCCTTTCAAAAGCGTACCGATAGCTCAAAAAGCGTGGCAAAAAGCTATCGGCACGCTTTTTAGCACTTTTCTGCATGCTTTTAAAGCGTGGCAAAAAGCTTATTTTCTTGTAGTGCGATCCAACTCAAAATGCCACAGACAAGGTCAAATATTCCAGATTAGAGAACGCTGCGTCTTTGGATTCTAGCCTATACCACAGAGACCCTAATCTCTCCGAAAATTGGCTGAACTGGTGTCTCGAGAAGTCCCCAATGAAGTCATGGATTAACTGTCTGAGAGATTTATAAACATAGCTGTTGGCTAATGCTTTCCAGTCACATTCACACGAACCCAAATAGATGCGGGTGTTTCTCAGGCACGTTCATGTTAATGTGATGAACAGAGCTAATTTGTCATATCATCCTATTCACCACGATGAAGATCAGATATGCATCTTAGAAATAGATCAAACACGGATCGGAAAAGAAACAGTAACACTTTTATTAATACATGGGACTCAGCAGGGCTCCTCCCCCAACCTAGGAGGTTTAGAAACTCATACTAGGTTAAAACACAATGTAAAACGTGTATGATGGTAAAAGTGATGTATAACTCTGAATAATAATGAAAAATATCTCTTAAATACTAAACTAATGACTAGTAAGGGTGCAACAGTCTTTTTAGTGCTTAAATCCACTTCTAGGGCCCACTTGGTAAGTGTTTGGGATGAGCTTTGATGAGATCCACGTGCTATGAGGTCTTTTGGGCGTGGAACGCCAGCTAGGGAGTCATCTCTTGGCGTTTGGACATTGGGCTCTACTCTTTGGGCACTGGATGGCAGTTTTGGGCAGGAAGCTAGCGTTGGACGCCAGTTTTGAGCCTTCTAATCAGAAACAATGTATGGACTATTATCCATTGCTGGAAAGGTCTGAAAGTCAGCTTTCTATAGCTGTTGAGAATGCTCTATTTGGACTTCTAGAGCTCTAGAAAATATTTTTCGCGTACAGGGAGGTCAGATCTAGACAGCATCTGCAGTGCTTTCTCTGTCTCTGAATCGGACTTCTACTCCACCTCCTCAAATTCAGCCAGAAAATACCTGAAATAGTACAAAAACACACAAACTAAAAGTGGAATCCAAAAAATGTGAAATTAACACTAAAACCAATAAAAAGTTAATAAAAGCTAAATAAAACATACTAAAAACTATATGAAAATGATGCCAAAAAGCGTATAAAATATCCGTTCATCACAATACCAAACTTAAATTGTTACTTGTCCCCAAGCAACTAAAAATACAGTAGGATAAAAAGAAAATTAAGGTACTATAAATCTCTAAGTTTCAAATGAAGCTTAGTTACAATTAGATGAGCGAGACTTAGAATAGTTGGCATCTTTAGGAACTTAGAATCCAGATGATAATATTGACTCTCTTAGTTAAGCTTATTTTTTATTCTTGAACACAGCTTTTAGAGTCTTGGCCGTGACCCTAAGCACTCTATTTTTTGGTATTACCACCGGATACATTCAGGCCATAGACACTTTAACTGGGTGAACCTTTTTAGATTTTGACTCAGTTTTGCTAGAGTCCCCAGATAGAGGTGTCTAGAGTTCTTAAGCACACTCTTTTTTATTTGGACCACGACTTTAACCGCTCAATCTTAAGCTTTTCACTTGACACCTTCAAACCACAAGCACATGGTTAGGTACAGCTTGGTTTAGACGCTTAGGCCAGGATATTGTTCCTTTGGTCCCTCTAATGAGCGGATAATTTATACGCTTTTTAGCATTGTTTTTAGATAGTTTTTTGTAGGATCTAGTTACTTTTTAGTATATTTTTATTAGTTTTTAAGAAAAATTCACATTTATGGACTTTACTATGAGTTTGTGTGTTTTTCAGTGATTTCAGGTATTTTCTGGCTGAAATTGAGGGACCTGAGCAAAAATCTAATTCAGAGGCTGAAAAAGAACTGCTGATGCTGTTGGATTCTGACCCCCTTGCACTCGAAATGGATTTTTTGGAGCTACAGAAACCCAAATGGCGCGCTCTTAATTGCTTTGAAAAGTAGATATCCAGGGATTTCCAGCGATATATAATAGTTCATACTTTGCCCGAGTTTAGATGACGCAAACTGGCGTTCAACGCCAGCTTTCTGCCCTATTCTAGCGTTAAACGCCAGAAACAAGTTGCAAGCTAGAGTTAAATGCCCAAAACAAGTTACAAACTGGTGTTTAACTCTAGAGAAGGCCTCTACATGTGAAAGTTTTAATGCTCAGCCCAAGCACACACCAAGTGGGTCCGGAAGTGTATTTCTACATCATTTACTTATTTCTATAAACCCTAATAACTAGTCATGTATAAATAGAACTTTTTACTATTGTATTAGGGGTCTTTTTCCCTATTTTTGAATTCATATGCCATTTAGGGAGGCTGGCCATTCGGCCATGCCTAGACCTTGTTCTTATGTATTTTCAACGATGGAGTTTCTACACACCATAGATTAAGGTGTGGAGCTCTGCTGTTCCTCGAGTATTAATGCAAAGTACTATTGTTCTTCTATTCAATTCATGCTTATTCTTATTCTAAGATATTCATTCACACACAAGAACATGATGAATGTGATGATTATGTGACATTCATCACCATTCTCACTTATGAACGCGTGATTGACAACAACTTCTATTCTACATGAAAACAAGCTTGAATGTATATCTCTTGGATTTCTAATCAATGATTCACATCGAATCCCCTCTGACAATGGGGCATCTGAATCCGAGATTAGAATCTTCGTGGTATAGGCTAGAATCCATTGGCAGCATTCCTGATATCCGGAAAGTCTAAACCTTGTCTGTGGTATTCCGAGTAGGATCTGGGATGGGATGACTGTGACGAGCTTCAAACTCAACTATTAGGCGTAGTGACAGACACAAAAGGATAGTAAATCCTATTCCTACACGATCAAGAACCAATAGCTGATTAGCCATACGATATCTGTGCATGGTATTTTTCATCCGAGACGACAAATTCGACAGTTGATTAGCCGTACAGAAACCGTAGAGGACCATTTTCACTGAGAGGACGGGAAGTAGCCATTGACAATGGTGACACCCAACATACAGCTTGCCATGGAAAGGAGTGTGAAGGATTGGATGAAGGCAGTAGGAAAGCAGAGATTCAGAAGGAATAACGCATCTCTATACCATAGGCACCATGACCTTTGAGAAGGCTCTGTGTGACCTGAGGTCAGGCATAAACTTAATGTCACTATCTGTAATGGAGAAACTAGAAATCTTTGAGGTACAGGCTGTCAAGTTCTCATTAGAGATTGCAGACAAATCCATGTAAAAGGCTTATGGACAGGTAGAGGATGTGCTAGTAAAGGTCAAAGGCCTTTACATCCCTACTGATTTCATAATCCTAGACACTGGGAAGGATGAGGATGAATCCATCATCCTTGGAGGACCCTTCCTAGTCATAGCAAAAGTTATGATTGATGTGGACAGAGGAGAGTTGATCCTTCAATTGAATGAGGACTACCTTGTGTTTAAAACTCAAGGATCTCCCTCTGTAAACATGGAGAGGAAGCAAGAAAAGCTTCTCTCAATGCATAGTCAAACAAAGCCCCAACAGTCAAACTCTAAGTTTGTTGTTAGGAGGCCCCAACAATGCTCTGAACATCTGTGAAGCTCCACAAGAGCTCACTGTCAAGCTATTGACATTAAAGAAGCGCTTATTGGGAGGCAACCCAATTTTATTTATCTATGTTATTCTTTTTTTTTTAGGTTAATGATCTTGTGGAGTCACAAAAACAACTGCAAAAAATTAAAGAAAAATAAAAAATAGCATTAAAAATAGCATACCTTGAAGGAGAAACTTACTGCGTTTAAACGCCAGTAAGGGTAGCAAAATGGGTGTTTAACGCCCAGTCTGGCACCATTATGGGCATTAAATGCCAGAAAGAAGCACCAGACTGGCGTTAAACGCCATAAAGAAGCAACAAGCTGGCGTTAAATGCCAGAAACAGGATGCAGCTTGGCATTTTATGCCAGAAAAGGAATAAAAGCTGGCGTTTAACGCCAGAAACAAGCAGCAGTCTGGCGTTAAATGCCAGGATTGCACACTAAGGGCGTTTACACACATAATTGGAGCAGGGATGAGAAATCCTTAACCCCTCAAGATCTCTGGACCCCACAGGATCCCCACCTACCCCACTTCTCTCTCTCTCTCCCTCACACATCTCTATAAACACTCTACCCAAAACACCACTCACCAATTAAATCCTATCCTCTTTCCTATATTCTCTTCACCAATCACCTCCATATCTCTTCCCCAAAAACCCCACCTACCTCACTTTCAAAGTCAAACACTTTTCCCTCCCAAACTCACCCAATTCCATTCGGCCACTCTCCATCTCTTTCCCTATAAATACCCCTCTTCACTCCTTCATTTTCACACATCACAAACACTCTCCTACCCCCTTGGCTGAACCTCTATCTCCCTCCATCTCCTCCATTCACTTCTTCTTCCCCTATTTTCTTTCTTCTTTTACTTGAGGACGAGCAAACCTTTTAAGTTTGGTGTGGTAAAAATATTGCTTTTTATTTTTCCATAACCATTTATGGCACCTAAGGCCAGAGAAACCTCTAGAAAGAGAAAAGGGAAGGCAATTGCTTCCAACTCTGAGTCATGAGAGATTGAGAGATTCATCTCAAAAGTCCATCACTAGAAAAATGATGGAGTAAACAAGAGAACCCACTCATGGACCTCAACAAGAGCATGAGGAATTTCTTCATCAAGAAATCCCTGAGATGCCTCAAGGGATACATTTTCCTCCACACAACTATTGGGAGCAACTAAGGATAGGAGCACCAAAAGCACTAAGGGTGGAGCACCAAGAGTACTCTATCATTCTCCATGAGATTAGAGAAGATCAAAGAGCTAGGAGGGAGGAGCAACAAAGGCAAGGAAGAGACATAGAGGAGCTCAAGCGTTCCATTGGATCTTCAAGAGGAAGAACTAGCCGCCATCACTAAGGTGGACTCGTTCTTTAATTTCCTTGTTCCTAATTTTTCTATTTTTTTAATTGGATGCTTATTGTTTGTCTATGTTTGTGTCTTCATTACATGATCATTAGTGTCTAGTGTCTATGTCTTAAAGCTATGAATAATTCCATGAATCATTCACCTCTCTTAAATGAAAAATGTGCCTAATTACAAAAGAACAAGAAGTACTTGGATTTTAAATTTTATCTTGAAATTAGTTTAATTATTTTGATGTGGTGGCAATACCTTTTGTTTTCTGAATGAATGCTTGAACAGTGCATATTTTTTATAGTGGAGTTTATGAATGTTAAAATTGTTGCCTCTTGAAAGAATGGTGAACAAAGAGAAATGTTATTGATAATCTGAAAAATCATGAAATTGATTCTTCAAGCAAGAAAAAGTAGTGAAAAAGAAAGAAGCTTGCGAAAAAAAAGGTGGCAAAAAAAAAGAAAAAAGAAAAAGAAAAAGAAAAGCAAGCAAAAAAAGCTAATAGCCCTTTAAACCAAAAGGATAGAGTAAAAAGGATCCAAGGCTTTGAGCATTAATGGATATGAAGGCCCAAGGAAATAAAATCCAGGCTAAGCGGCTAAATCAAGCTGTCCCTAACCATGTGTTCGTGTGATGAAGGTCCAAGTGAAAAGCTTAAGACTGAGTGGTTAAAGTCGTGATCCAAAGCAAAAAGAGTGTGCTTAAAAACTTTAGACACCTCTAACTGGGGACTTTAGCAAAGCTGAGTCACAATCTGAAAAGGTTTACCCAGTTATGTGTCTGTGGTATTTATGTATTCGGTGGTAATATTGGAAAACAAAGTGCTTAGGGCCACGGCCAAGACTCATAAAGTAGCTGTGTTGAAGAATCAACATACTGAACTAGGAGAATCAATAACATTATCCAAAATTATGAGTTCCTATAGATGTCAGTCATTCTGAATTTCAAAGGATAAAGTGAGATGCCAAAACTGTTCAGAAGCAAAAAGCTACTAGCCCCGCTCATCTAATTGGGACTAAGTTTCATTGATATTGTGGGATTCATTGTATATTCTCTTCTTTTTATCCTATTTTGTTTTCAGTTGCTTGGGGACAAGCAACAATTTAAGTTTGGCGTTGTGATGAGCGGATTATTTATACGCTTTTTGGCATTATTTTTAGATAGTTTTTAGTAGGATCTAGTTACTTTTTAGTATATTTTTATTAATTTTTAAGCAAAATTCACATTTCTGGACTTTACTATAAGTTTGTGTATTTTTCTGTGATTTCAGGTATTTTCTGGCTGAAATTGAGATTGAGAGACCTGAGCAAAAATCTGATTTAGAGGCTGAAAAAGGACTGCTGATGCTGTTGGATTTTGACCTCCCTGCACTCGATGCAAACTGATTTAGCTTTGCCTGAGTTTTGACGATGCAAACTGGCGTTCAACGCCAGCTTTCTGCCCTATTCTAGCGTTAAATGCCAGAAACAAGTTGCAAGCTAGAGTTAAACGCCCAAAATAAGTTACAAACTGGCGTTTAACTCCAGAGAAGGCCTCTACACGTGAAAGCTTCAATGCTCAGCCCAAGCACATACCAAGTGGGCCCGGAAGTGAATTTCTGCATCATTTACTTATTTTTGTAAACCCTAATAACTAGTCTAGTATAATAGAACTTTTTACTATTGTATTAGGGGACTTTTTCCCTATTTTAGAATCCATATGCCATTTGGGGAGGCTGGCCATTCGGCCATGCCTAGACCTTGTTCTTATGTATTTTCAACGGTGGAGTTTCTACTCACCATAGATTAAGGTGTGGAGCTTTGCTATTCCTCGAGTATTAATGCAAAGTACTATTGTTCTTCTATTCAATTCATGCTTATTCTTAATCTAAGATATTTATTCACACACAAGAACATGATGAATGTGATGATTATGTGACACTCATCACCATTCTCACTTATGACGCGGGATTGACAACCACTTCCGTTCTACATGAAAACAAGCTTGAATGTATATCTCTTGGGTTTCTAATCAACGATTCACATCGACTCCCCTCTGAAAATGGGGCATCTGAATCCGAGATTAGAATCTTCGCGGTATAGGCTAGAATCCATTGGCTGTGATGCCAGGGCATCTAGACCAGTTTCACTGACCTTTTCTTTACTGTTTTAAGGAAGTTTCATGCATTTTCTTAGTGAATAAGGCATGTTTTGGATGAAAATACACTCACACCTTGATTCAAGCAACTATTGTGAACTTTGCTTGATTTTATGAGAATTTTGCTAGAATTGCATGATAAATTGATGATGCATAATCTCATGACTTTGGCTAGAGCTTTGATGCACTTTAATTGCTTGATTTCAGGGCAAAGGAAGCAAGGAAGAACCACGTTAGTATTCACGTTAACCTAGTTAACGTGAAAACTAACGTGGAATGGTAAAAAGCTTGTAACGTTAATGAGAAAAGTGATCACCAATAACGCCTGCGAAGCCATCCATAGCTCACGTTACGTGCCACGTTAACTAAGTTAACGTGGTAGTTAACGTAGAAGCAAAAGAGAACTCCAACGTTAAGAGATAACATGAACACCAATAACGTTTTTCTCCAACATTAGTGGTAAAAGTAAACACCACTAACGTTGGAAAACTTGGCAATGATCCACGTTAAGAGTCACGTTAACTTAGTTAACGTGAACTCTAACGTGGAAGAGGAAAACAAAAGCCAACGTTAGTGACACTCACTTTTGTCACTAACGTTGGACCAACTAGCATTGCCTACGTTAACTTTCACGTTAAGACCATTAACGTGAAAGTTAACGTGGAGTTGAGATCAAGGAGCCAACGTTAGTGACACTCACTTTTGTTACTAACGTTGGAAGATGGCATCACTACTACGTTAAGAGCCACGTTAACTTAGTTAACGTGTGTTCTAACGTAGAGAATTTGGGCATTTGGAGCGTTAGTGAAAAAGGTGAGTATCACTAACGCTCTCGAAGGTGAGACACATCCAGGTTAAGAGTCACGTTAGCTACACTAACGTGAACTCTAACGCAGGAACAAAAGGCACCAAGCAACATTAATGGGAAAAGTGATTCCCAATAACGTTCGCGAAGGGGTATAAGCCAACGTTATTGGGAAAAGTGAGTCCCAATAACGTTGGCCAAAAATTGAGAACTTGTAGTTAACGTGGGCACATGAGGGTGGAACCTTAGTGGAAAAAGTGAATGCCACTAATGTTCTCGAACCCACAATGGCACTCAACATTAATCTCACTAAATGCCCAAAGCCTAATGCATATCTCTCTGCAAGCTGGGCCCACTAAAGATGAGAACTGCTTCAACTCATGATCCAGAGCCCACATCCAAGACTTGAAGAACTTACTAGAAGATCAAGAGGAGTAGTATATATAGGAGTAGTTTTGAACTATAGAGAAGCTTGGCACTTTTATGAACTACTTTCTGTATATTTATTTTTCTGCACTTTTAGCATGGATTCTTCTTTTCAGCCATTTTTCATTTCTAGAGCTATGAACAACTAAACCCCTTTCATTGGGTTAGGGAGCTCTATTGTAATTTGATGGATCAATTATAGTTTTCATTCTTCTTCTTCTCTCTTTTCTCTTGATCTTACTAGAAAGCTTTCGATCTTAATTCAATTGGTTAGTTGTCTTGGAAAAAAAACTCTCCATAATTGGATCTCCTTTGAGCCTTGGAAAAGGGATGAGGAGATCATGCTAGAAATGCTTTCTCATGTTGGACCAAATTGGGGTTTGGGTGGATATAGTGACATGTAATCCTCCCAACACTTTGATTTGGAAATACATGTGGTATAATCAGTGACCACACTTCATCTCTTCTCATGAGCAATTAAATCAAGGAATTGGGCAATTGTTCAAGCTTAGAGAGATTGGATTGCCAAGGAATTGGGATCCAATCACTTAAGATTGCCAAGGAGATCAATGAATGCATTGATTGAGGAAGAGATGAGAATGAACTTGATCCGGAGAATACAACATCTCCTGAACCCAATGATTTCCCCATTTCTGATCTTACCCATTCTCTATACTTTCTGCCATTTATTTTCATGCTCATTACCCCAAATCCCCATTTAAGATTCTGCACTTTAATTTCTGTTATTTACTTTCCAGTCATTTAAATTCCTGTACGTTCCCAATCTAAATTCTGTTTAGCTCAGCTAGCATATTCTTCTAACTAAAGTTGCTTGACCAATCAATCCTTGTGGGATTCGACCTCACTCTATTGTGAGGTTTACTTGACGACAATTAGGTATACTTGCCGAAGGAAAATTTGTTGAGAGACAAGTTTTCACGCATCAGGCAGCATTCCTGAGATCCGGAAAGTCTAAACCTTGTCTGTGGTATTCCGAGTAGGATCTGGGATGGGATGACTATGACGAGCTTCAAACTCGCGACTGTAGGGCATAGTGACAGACGCAAAAGGATAGTAAATCCTATTCCTACACGATCGAGAACCAATAGCTGATTATCCATACGATATCTGTGCATGGTATTTTTCATCCGAGACAAGAAATCTGATAGTTGATTAGTCGTACGAAAACCGTAGAGGACCATTTTCACTGAGAGGACAGGAAGTAGCCATTGACAACGGTGACGCCCAACATACAGCTTGCCATGGAAAGGAGTATGAAGGATTGGATGAAGGCAGTAGGAAAGCATAGATTCAGAAGGAATAACGCATCTCCATATTGCCGAGCCATTTCAGTGACCAAAGTCGAGAATGGAAGTATGCCTCGGATATATGCTCGCCACATAAATCTCCAGATCAGTCGGGGAAAGTATACCTCCTTCCCTTCTAGAATACATCTGATCAGGACGAGCATATCCACCGGAATCTCAGTAAAATGCGTGGTCGGCATGACATAGTGGGCAAGGATTTGCTGCCATGTTCTAGCCTCCCACGTCAGATGTGCAGATAGCATTTCCTTGGGTTTCTTATTATCAGCATTCATCTCCCAAGGGGCCTCCGGAGTGGTAACAATATCCCTCAAGGCATCATAATCATAGGTGACACAAGCTATCTCCTCCTCAGCCAGCTGATACGCATCTTTCTCACTCACTTTGGGCTGACAGGGGAGTGCCTGCTCAATGTCAACCTCCTTCATCAAAATCTGACCTCCTCTCAGGTAAACCGATTTAAGGTTCAGTCTCAAGAAATTACAACAAAACTCCCGGACCCAAGACGTGTTTACCCTGGCCAGCTCCCTATCTACAAAAGCTAGACCCATCCTCTTATTATAGTTCTCAATAGATTGCCTCAGATCGGCGGGGATAGCCAGCCTCTTTTCTATGTTGATATTCTTCGTCCGGTAGGTCGGGAAGCGGAGCTCACAGTACAGGTTAAGAAACTTGTCTGCATCAGTAGGAGGTAGTAACTTATCTGCTTTATCGTTTTCTGAAAGAGGGTTCTTGGCATAATCAGTAAAGGGGGAAACAGCAGAAGATTGAGTTTTCTTCCTTTTTCTAGAGGTAACCTTTGCTTTCCCTCTACAGACATCTTGAAAAATAGATATGACAGGATATAAACAATTAAGCCAAGTAGAGGAATATAAAGCAAGGACTGACATATGCATGAAGTCAGTGAAAGAAAAGAATCCTTGGAATACAAGAAACAAAGAATCAGAAATCAATCAGAGCCATAAACCAAGAATTCAAGCAATATTCGCACAATGCTTGTTTATTAAGCACAATAATTGTCATACTCAAAAGAATGGTGAAAGGGTTAATTTGAAACTAAAAAGAAAAGTCAGCAAGTTAAGCATGTTAGAAGTCAGAAAACTGGTTCAAAGATTAGTGGTATGACGGTTATTGGCTCAGTCAAGAGAAATTCAAGAAGTATGGAAACAAGCACACTCATATTCATGAGGATGATGCACGTCGTTGATGATGAAATATGAATTTGCATAAAAGCATACAATAGAAAGCAAGGCATCAACAATGCACAAGGTCAGTGAGTGAGTAATAATTGGTGTTGAAAGGTTGAAAATGTGCGTATATAATGTAACAACCTAGGTTTTCGAGTATGCGAGATCTTTTCTGAAAGTATAGAAAACTCCGGAGGATCAGTAAGGGGAGAACCTTTGATATATCATAAAGTATCTCAATCCTCATTGTTATTATGTCATCTTTAAGCTAGAACCTTTTTGAGGCAAGCTCTATAATGCAGTCACAAAGAACCTAGTTTTTGAACCGTATCGGTTAGGAGTTTTGATCCGGTTTTTCGTAAATAGTCTTAGTTTAACGAATAGGACTCGATTCATGAGAGAATAGATATAATAGGATAATATTATCATTATATTAGTATTAGAAGCTTCTTGAATGATGTTATAAGGTTACTTGTTCTGTTTTAGTTGAAAACAAAAAATCGGTTTAACCGGGTTCACAATTTACTGGTGCAGCTTAGCACCAGCACTCTCTGATGACTTTAGCAATGCTAAGGCCTCATTATACATGTTTTATTCTCATAATAAATATGTTACTAGTGTCATTTATGCTAGTAGCTCAGAAAATAATTTTTAGAGATGTTTTTACAAGTGTTCCGATACATCTAGTTTTAGTAGTTATTCACTTGAGATATTTTAATATTATTTTAATCCACCTCCAAGCCAACCAATCACCACTCACCTTACACCCCAAAAACCTCCAAGGCTGTCTCATTTCTTTATTTTGGCCGAAAATAACAAGAGAGAAAAGAGAGAAACTTTCATGAACAATTAATCTTCAAAGCTTGATTTCTTCTGAACTGAAACTCAAATCAAAATTCCGATTTCCCCAAAATGATCCTTTCTTCTTCCTCTACATAACCATATAACATATCAAGGCTGAAAATAAGGTGATATGGCTGTCTCCCTCCCTCTTCAATTCGGTTTTCAAGGAAAACCATGCAAAACATGTGTTTTCTTGATGTTCTTCTTTAGGAATCATGCTTAACTTGACTTGAGGGCCAAGAAACGTGAATTTCCATCAAGTATAAGGTTAGAAATCACTTCCTAACATGCTGAGTGATATTCGGTTAGTTGAGGGTTTTTGGATTTAAAGTTGTTCTTGATGTGATTTAAGAGGAAAAGGTGCTTAAGGACCACCTAAGGACATAACCGAATTAGGAGTAGCAAAACCAGGTAGGGTTTGGTAAAATTAATCTTGATTGATTGTGTTTGAGTTGTGTGATTATGATAAGGTTTGGTTATGCTTGAAATTGGTTGTTTAAATGAGTGATTTTTGTTGAAATTTTGGTAAAATTTGATGAAATTTGATGATATTCAACTTTGAATTTATGTTCTTCATTGTTGCTGAAAAACAAAACCCTAGGCCTTAAATTGGGGTTCAATTTGTGTTAAAATTATGTGAAAAAGATGGGGTTTTAGTGGCTGGGAATTTATTATGAATTATGGTAAAAATCGGTTGCTAAAAAGACTGAAAAACGGGTAAAAACAGAGAAAGAATTTGAAGAATTTATGAAGAACATGAAGAACACTTTGAGTGTGATAAAGAACAATGAAGAACAGAATTTATATCTTTAAAAGGGCAAGTAAGTAAAATTTTTGGTGTTTAAGGGGTTATTTGGTAATTTCTGAAAGTTAGGGTGGTTAAAGTAGAAATATTAAAAGTTACGGGTGGTAAAAAGTGAATTTTTAAAGGTTAAAGGTTAAAGTGGGGTAATTTTCAAAAATTTAATAATAAAATAATAAATAATAATATTTAAGTAAAAATAATATTTTAATAAAAATAATAAAATAATACGGAAAAGGCAGTTTTCTGTAAAAGCTTTAGAAAGACAAACCTAGGGAGTGGTAATAACATGATAGTGAGGCAAAGATAAAGGAAAGATAAGAAGTTAAAGAAAATATAAAAACCAAAGAAAAGTCTGTAAAGTTTTAATAACAGAAAAACAGACAGAGATTAGTGAACGAACTAGGACAATATAGTTAGTCCTTTTGTTACGACTAGGGTTAGGTATTATATGAAAAGTTAACTGTTTCAGTATAGACTTAATGAACCTATACTTGGGACATGCTAACTATTCATTCCAAAATTTACATAAGCCTTAAAAACAAACGTTAAATAGAGAAATTAGAGCAGAATAAAGTAACACATAAAACAGAGTAAGCAGAGTAAAGTAAAGAGATAAAGAAAAAAGAGTAATATAGATACAGAGGAAAGAGTAATCAGAGAAAAATAAAGAGATACAGAGAAAAGAAAAATTAGAACAGAGCAAAGAGATAAAAGAGATGAGTAATACAATAAAGAGATATTTGTTTTATGTACATTTGTTGTTTGAGGCAACCCAAGAGATGTTTGTTTATTCATTTGTTGCATTAAGACAACTCCAGAATTATTTGTATGCTCATTTGCTGCATTGAGGCAGTCAGATAAAAAGTGGTACGACCACAGAATGTTTTCCAGTACTACACAGCTATTGAGAGCTATAACTGCAACTGATAACCTGGGATTACTTGCAGAGGATATTAATTCATACACGACTAGAATGCCACACCTGTAATACAAGGATTGCTTACAGAGGATATGATTTCATACACGACTGGAATGCCACCACCTGTAAGGCAGAGTCTATTTACAGAGGATATGACGCATACGTCAGTTAGTGAGAACTGTACCTATGCTGACTGAAAAACCATACCCGTTTCAGCTGCTTCGGGTTACGTCGGGAGCGGATAGAAACCGACAAATGAGCTCATTACCTGCACTAGAGCTAGACATGCATCATACTTGGTTGTGCATTTCCTCTGTTATGATTGTTGTATGAATGTATGCTTTCTTTGCTTGTATTCTATTTTCTGTGACTGTGTTCTATTTTCGTGTATTCTTCTATTTGTGTTCTATTTTCTATTTTCTCTACTTCCTCTATTTATCTATCTTCTGTTAACTGTTTCTCTATATTCTGTTATTCGTCTACCAAACCACAGGGAATTAATGAACGTAACTAATAACCCCGGCTCTACTAAGAACTCCCAAGTTCTTACCCCTTCTCTTTCCCTTCCCCCTCCAGATGGAAGCAAGAGCATCCTTCTATTTGGCATTGTTTGATGCGGTAGTTTTTAGTAAGTTTAAGCTACTTTTAGGGATGTTTTCATTAGTTTTTATGTTAAATTCACATTTCTGGACTTTAATATGAGTTTGTGTGTTTTTCTGTGATTTCAGGTAAATTCTGGCTGAAATTGAGGGACTTGAGCAAAACTCTGAAAAAGGCTGACAAAAGGACTGCTGATGCTGTTGGAATCTGACCTCCCTGCACTCAAAATAGATTTTCTGGAGCTACAGAACTCCAAATGGCGCGCTCTCAACGGCATTGGAAATTAGACATCTAGAGCTTTCCAGCAATATATAATAGTCCATACTTCATTCGGAAATTGACGACGTAACTTGGCGTTGAACGCCAAGTACATGCTGCTGTCTGGAGTTAAACGCCAGAAAAACGTCATGATCCGGAGTTGAACGCCCAAAACACGTCATAACTCGGAGTTCAACTCCAAGAGAAGCCTCAGCTCGTGGATTGACCAAGTGGGCCCCGGAAGTGGATTTATGTATCAATTACTTACTCATGTAAACCCTAGGAGCTAGTTCATTATAAATAGAACATTTAACTAATGTATTTGATATCTTGGGACGATTAGTTCTCAGATCATGGGGGCTGGCCATTCGGCCATGCCTGAACCTTTTACTTATGTATTTTCAACGGTGGAGTTTCTGCACACCATAGATTAAGGGTGTGGAGCTCTGCTGTACCTCAAGTTTCAATACAATTACTATTACTTTTTATTCAATTCTATCTTATTCTTATTCCAAGATATTCATTCGCACCCAAGAACATGATGAATGTGATGATTATGTGACGCTCATCATCATTCTCACCTATGAACGCGCGTGATTGACAACCACTTCCGTTCTACATGCAACCGAGCTTGAATGCGTATCTCTTAGATTCCCCAACAGAATCTTCGTGGTATAAGCTAGATAGATGGCGGCATTCATGAGAATCCGGAAAGCCTAACCTTGTCTGTGGTATTCCGAGTAGGATCCTGGGAATCCGGAAAGTCTAACCTTGTCTGTGGTATTCCGAGTAGGATTCTGGTAATGAATGACTGTGACGTGCTTCAGACTTGCAAGTGCTGGGCGTTAGTGACAGACGCAAAAGAATCAAGGGATTCTATTCCAGCAGGAGCGGGAACCAACCAGTGATTAGCCGTGCTGTGACAGAGCGCGTGAGCGTAGTTTTCACTGCGAGGATGGGATGTAGCCTTCGGCCAGTGTGATGCCTCCAGACGATTAGCCATGCGAGTGACAGCGCAGAGGACCATTTTCCACAGAGGATACAAAGTAGCCATCGTCGAACGGTGAACCCCTATACATAGCTTGCTATGGAAAGGAGTAAGAAGGATTGAGTTGAAGCAAAAGGAAAGTAGGCGTTCTTGAGCCATACAGTATCTCCATTCGCTTATCTGAAATTCCCACCAATGAACCTGCATAAGTATTCTATCCCTTTTATTATTTCTTCTATTTTATTATTAATTTTCGAAACTATAAACAAATTTAATCTGCCTAACTGAGATTTACAAGGTGACCATAGCTTGCTTCATACCAACAATCTCTGTGGGATCGACCCTTACTCACGTAAGATTTATTACTTGGACGACCCAGTACACTTGCTGGTTAGTTGAACGGAGTTGTGTCCACTCGTGCCAATTTCAAATTCCATAAAAGTACAACTTAAAGAATAGTGATCACAATTTCATCCACCAAGTTTTTGGCGCCGTTGCCGGGGATTGTTCGAGTGTGGACAACTGACGGTTCATCTTGTTGCTCAGATTAGGTAATCTTCTTTTCAAAATCTTTTTCAAAAATTTTCTTTTCTTTTTCGTTTTCCTAAACATTATTTTTGAAAAAAAAAATTAATTAATCCAAAAAAAAAATTAGAAAATCATAAAAATCAAAAATATTTTGTGTTTCTTGTTTGAGTCTTGAGTCAAATTTTAAGTTTGGTGTCAATTGCATGCTTTTAAAATTTTTTCTTGCATTTTTCGAAAATTCATGCATTCATAGTGTTCTTCATGATCTTCAAGATGTTCTTGGTAAGTCTTCTTGTTTGATCTTGATGTTTTCTTGTCTTGTGTCTTTTCTAGTTTTTCATGTTCATCTTTGCATTCATATTTTCCAAGCATTAAAAATTTCTAAGTTTGGTGCCTTGCATGTTTTCTTTGCATTAAAAATTTTTCAAAAATATGTTCTTGATGTTCATCATGATCTTCAAAGTGTTCTTGGTGTTCATCTTGACATTCATAGCATTCTTGCATGCATTCATTGTTTTGATTTAAAAATTTCATGCATTGAGTATTTTTGTTGTTTTTCTCTCTCATGATTAAAAAAAAATTCAAAAATAAAAAAAAATTATCTTTTCCTTATTTCCCTCCAAAATTTCGAAATTTTGGGATTGACTTGGTCAAAAATTTTCAAAATTAGTTGTTTCTTACAAGTCAAGTCAAAATTTCAATTTTAAAAATCTTATCTTTTCAAAATCTTTTTCAAAAATCATATCTTTTTCATTTTTTTTCTATTTTTCAAAAAAATTTCAAAAATCTTTTTCAAAATATTTTTCAAAATCTTTTTCTTATCTTTATATCTAATTTTCGAAAATTAGCTAACAATTAATGTGATTGGTTCAAAAATTTGAAGCTTGTTACTTTCTTGTTAAGAAAAGTTCAATCTTTAAATTCTAGAATCTTATCTTGTAGTTTCTTGTTAGTTAAGTCATTTTAAAAATTAAATCTTTTTTAAAATATCTTTTTCTTAAAACTTTTATCTTATCTTTTTATCTTATCCTTTTCAAAATTTTATATTTTTCAAAATTTGATTTCAAAATATCTTATCTAACTTCTTATCATCTTATCTTTTTAAATTTTGATTTCAAATCTTTTTCAATCAACTAACTAACTTTTTGTTTGTCTCTTATCTTTTTCAAAACCACCTAACTACTTTTCCCTCTTCAATTTTCGAAAATATCTCCCTCTCTTTTCAAAAATTCTTTTTAATCAATCAATTGTTTTAAATTTTAATTTCAATTATATTTTATCTTTAATTTTCGAAAATTACTAACCCCTTTTTCAAAATTATTTTCGAAATATCCCTTCTCTTTTCTTCTTCTATTTAATTGTTTAATTACTAACACTTCTCTTCACCTTTCTTCATCCAAAAATCCGAATTCTTCTTCATTTTTCTACTCCCTCCTTTTTCTACTAACATAAAGGAATCTCTATACTGTGACATAGAGGATTCCTCTTTCTTTTCTTGTTTTCTTCTCTTTCATATTAGTAGGAATAGGGATAAAGGCACTCTTGTTGAAATTGATCCAGAACCTGAAAGGACTTTGAAGAGAAAATTAAGAGAAGCTAAATTACAACAATCCAGAAACAACCATTCAGAAATTTTCGAACAAGAGAAGGAGATGGCAGCCGAAAATAATAATAATGCAAGGAGAATGCTTGGTGACTTCACAAAGCCAACGTCTAAGTTTGATGGAAGAAGCATCTCCATTCCTGCCATTGGAGCCAACAACTTTGAGCTGAAACCTCAGCTAGTTGCCTTAATACAACAAAACTGCAAGTTTTATGGACTTCCATCTGAAGATCCTTATCAGTTTCTAACTGAATTCTTACAGATCTGTGAGACTGTAAAGACAAATGGAGTTGATCCTGAAGTCTACAGACTCATGCTTTTCCCTTTTGCTGTAAGAGACAGAGCTAGAATATGGTTGGATTCACAACCCAAAGATAGCCTGGACTCCTGGGATAAGCTGGTCACTGCCTTCCTGGACAAATTCTTCCCTCCTCAAAAGCTGAGCAAGCTGAGAGTGGATGTTCAAACCTTCAAACAAAAAGATGGTGAATCCCTCTATGAAGCTTGGGAAAGATACAAGCAACTGACCAAAAGATGTCCATCTGACATGTTTTCAGAATGGACCATATTAGATATATTCTATTATGGTCTCTCTAAATTTTCGAAAATGTCATTGGACCATTCTGCAGGTGGATCTATTCACCTGAAGAAAACGCCTGAAGAGGCTCAAGAACTCATTGACATGGTTGCAAACAACCAGTTCATGTACACTTCTGAGAGGAATCCCGTGAATAATGGGATACCTCAGAAGAAAGGAGTTCTTGAAATTGATGCTCTGAATGCCATATTGGCTCAGAACAAGGTGTTGACTCAACAAGTCAACATGATCTCTCAAAATCTGAATGGATGGCAACATGCATCCAACAGTACTAGAGAGGCAGCTTCTGAAGAAGCTTATGATCCTGAGAACCCTGCCATGGCAGAGGTTAATTACATGGGTGAACCTTATGGAAACACCTATAACCCATCATGGAGAAATCATCCAAATTTCTCATGGAAGGATCAACAAAAGCCTCAACAAGGCTTTAACAATGGTGGACGTAATAGGCTGGGCAATAGCAAGCCATATCCATCATCTTCTCAGCAACAGATAGAGAATTCTGAACAAAACACTTCTAATTTAGCCAATGTAGTCTCTGATCTGTCAAAGGCCACTTTCAGTTTCATGAGTGAAACAAGATCCTCCATTAGAAATCTGGAGGCACAAGTGGGCCAGCTGAGTAAGAAAGTCATTAAAACTCTTCCCAGTATTCTCCCAAGCAATACAGAAGAAAATCCAAAAGGAGAGTGCAAAGCCATTGACATAGTCAATATGGCCGAATGCACAAAGGAGGAAGAGGACAAAAATCCTAGTGAGGAAGACCTCCTAGGACGTCCCTCGAGCAAGAAGGAGTTTCCTATTAAGGATCCAGAGGAATCTGAGGCTCATATAGAGACCATAGAGATTCCATTAAATCTCCTTCTGCCATTCATGAGCTCTGAAGACTATTCATCCTCTGAAGAGGATGAAGAAGTGATTGGAGAGCAAGTTGCTCAATATTTAGGAGCTATCATGAAGCTGAATGCCAAGTTATTTGGTAATGAGACTCGGGAAAGTGAACCTCCCTTGCTCATTAATGAACTGGATACTTGGATTGAGAAAATTTTACCTCAAAAGAAACAAGATCCTGGCAAGTTCATAATACCTTGTACCATAGGCACCATGACCTTTGAAAAAGCTCTGTGTGATCTGGGGTCAGGGATAAATCTTATGCCACTCTCTGTAATGGAGAAGCTGGGGATCATTGAGGTACAACCTGCCTTGTTCTCATTACAATTGGCAGACAAGTCATTGAGACAAGCTTATGGAATAGTAGAGGACGTGTTAGTAAAGGTTGAATGCCTTTACATCCCTGCTGATTTCATAATCTTAGACACTAGGAAGGAAGAGGATGATTGCATCATCCTTGGAAGACCTTTCCTAGCCACAGCAGGAGCTGTGATAGATGTCAACAGAGGTGAATTAGTCCTTCAATTGAATGGGGAATACCTTGTGTTTAAGGCACATGGCCATCCCTCTGTGACAAAAGAGAGTAAGCATGAAGAGCTTCTCTCAGTTCAGAGTCAAGAAGAGCCCACACAGTCAAACTCTAAGTTTGGTGTTGTGAGGCCACAACCAAACTCTAAGTTTGGTGTTAAGACCCCATATCCAAACTCTAAGTTTGGTGTTGGGACTATACAACATTGACCTGATCACCTTGTGGCTCCATGAGAGCCACTGTCAAGCTATTGACATTAAAGAAGCGCTTGTTGGGAGGCAACCCAATTTTATTTATCTAATTTTTATTTTATTGTTATTTTGTGTTTTATTAGGTACATGATCATGAGGAGTCACGAAAAAATCATAAAAATTAAAAACAGAATCAGAAACAGCAGAAGAAAAAAATTTCACCCTGGAGGACGCACAGGCTGGCGTTCAACGCCAGTAAGATGCATCTGGCTGGCGTTCAACACCAGAACAGAGCATCATTCTGGCGCTGAACGCCAGAAACAAGCAATATTCTGGCGCTGAACGCCAGAAATGTGCCTAAAGAAGAAAAACTGGCGCTGAACGCCAGTAACAAGCATGAAACTGGCGTTCAACGCCAGAAACATGCTTTACATGGGCGTTGAACGCCCAGAAAGTGCACCAATGGGCGTTTAAACGCCAGAATAGTGTGCAAAGGCAATTTACATGCCTATTTGGTGCAGGGATGGAATTCCTTGACACCTCAGGATCTGTGGACCCCACAGGATCACCTCAGGATCTGTGGATCCCACAGGATCCCCACCTACCATATTCCCACCTTACCTTTTAATCCTAATCACACTCTCCTATTCCCCATGCCACACTTCCTAACACTCTTCACCAATCACCTCAATCTCTTTTCCCAATTCCCCCCTTCACCACTCACATCCATCCACTCTTCCCCATAAACCCCACCTACCTTCCAAAATTCAAAAACATTTTCCCACCCATTCCCACCCTAAATGGCCGAATACACACTACCCTCTCTCCCTATAAATGCCCTTCCATTATACTTCATTTTCACCCAACACAAACCCCTCTTCTTCACAAGGCCGAACCTACATCTCTTCCTCTCTACCATATTCTCTTCTTCTTCTTCTTCTCTTCTTTCTTCTCTTGCTCGAGGGCGAGTAATATTTTAAGTTTGGTGTGGTAAAAGCATAAGCTTTTTGTTTTTCCATTACCATCAATGGCACCTAAGGCCGGAGTATCCTCTAGAAAAGGAAAAGGGAAGACAAAAGCTTCCACCTCCGAGTCATGGGAGATGGAAAGATTCATCTCCAAGAGCCATCAAGACCACTTCTATGATGTTGTGGCAAAGAAGAAGGTGATCCCTGAGGTCCCTTTTAAGCTCAAGAAAAATGAGTATCTGGAGATCCGACATGAAGTCCGAAGAAGAGGTTGGGAAGTCTTAACCAACCCCATGCAACAAGTCAGAATCTTAATGGTTCAAGAGTTCTATGCCAATGCATGGATCACTAGGAACCATGATCAAAGTATGAACCCGAGTCCAAAGAACTATCTCACAATGCTTCGGGGGAAATACTTGGATTTTAGTCCGGAAAATGTGAGGTTGGCATTCCACTTGCCCAGGATGCAAGGAGATGAACGCCCCTACACTAGAAGGGTCAACTTTGATCAAAGGTTGGACCAAGTCCTTATGGACATATGTGTGGAAGGAGCTCAGTGGAAGAGAGACTCCAAAGGCAAGCCAGTCCAACTAAGAAGACTGGACCTCAAGCCTGTGGCTAGAGGATGGTTGGAGTTCATTCAACGCTCCATCATTCCTACTAGCAACCGATCTGAAGTTACTGTGGATCGGACCATCATAATTCATGGCATCATGATTGGAGAGGAAGTAGAAGTTCACGAGGTCATCTCTAATGAAATCTACAAAATAGCCGACAAGCCTTCACCCATGGCACGTCTAGCTTTTCCTCACCTTATTTGCCATATATGTTACTCAGCTGGAGTTATCATAGAAGGAGACATCCTCATTGAAGAGGATAAGCCCATCACCAAGAAAAGAATGGAGCAAGCAAGAGAGACCCCTCACGGTTCTCAAGAGATGCATGAGGAAGCTCATCATCAAGAAATCCCTGAGATGCCTCAAGGGATGCACTTTCCTCCAAACAACTATTGGGAACAACTCAACACTTCCTTAGAAGATTTAAGCCACAATGTTGAACAATTAAGGGTGGAACATCATGAGCACTCCATCATTCTCCAAGAAATAAGAGAAGATCAAAGAGCAATGAGGGAGGAGCAACAAAGGCAAGGAAGGGACATAGAAGAGCTAAAGAACATCATTGGTCCTTCAAGAAGAAGACACCACTAAGGTGGACTCATTCCTTGTTCTTATTTCTTTCTGCTTTTCGGTTTTTAATATTGTGTTTATCTATGTTTTGTGTCTTTATTTCATGATCATTAGGATGTAACCATGTCTTAAAGCTATGAATAAATTCCATTAATCCTTCACCTCTCTTAAAAGAAAAATGTTTTAATTCAAAAGAACAAGAAGTACATGAATTTCGAATTTATCCTTGAATTTAGTTTAATTATATTGATGTGGTGACAATACTTTTGTTTTCTGAATGAATGCTTGAACAGTGCATATGTCTTTTGATCTTGTTGTTTATGAATGTTAAAATTGTTGACTCTTGAAAGAATGATGAACAAAGAGAAATGTTATTGATGATCTGAAAAATCATGAAATTGATTCTTGAAGCAAGAAAAAGCAGTGAAAAAGAAGGCTTGCGAAAAAAAAAAAAAGAAGGAGCCGTAGAAAAAGCCAATAGCCCTTAAAACCAAAAGGCAAAGGTAAAAAGGATCCAAGGCTTTGAGCATCAATGGATAGGAGGGCCCAAGGAAATAAAATCCAGGCCTAAGCGGCTAAATCAAGCTGTCCCTAACCATGTGCTTGTGTCATGAAGGTCCAAGTAAAAAGCTTGAGACTGAGTGGTTAAAGTCGTGATCCAAAGCAAAAAAGAGTGTGCTTAAGAGCTCTAGACACCACTAATTGGGGACTCTAGCAAAGCTGAGTCACAATCTGAAAAGGTTCACCCAGTTATGTGTCTGTGGCATTTATGTATCCGGTGGTAATACTGGAAAACAAAGTGCTTAGGGCCACGGCCAACACTCATAAGTAGCTGTGTTCAAGAATCAACATGCTTAACTAGGAAAGTCAATAACACTATCCGAAATTCTAAGTTCCTAGAGAAGCCAATCATTCTGAACTTCAAAGGAAAAAGTGAGATGCCAAAACTGTTCAGAAGCAAAAAGCTACAAGTCCCGATCATCTAATTATAATTAATATTCATTGATATTCTGGAATTTATAGTATATTCTCTTCTTTTATCCTATTTGATTTTCAGTTGCTTGGGGACAAGCAACAATTCAAGTTTGGTGTTGTGATGAGCGGATAATTTATACGCTTTTTGGCATTGTTTTTAGGTAGTTTTTAGTAAGTTTAAGCTACTTTTAGGGATGTTTTCATTAGTTTTTATGTTAAATTCATATTTCTGGACTTTACTATGAGTTTTTGTGTTTTTCTGTGATTTCAGGTAAATTCTGGCTGAAATTGAGGGACTTGAGCAAAACTCTGAAAAAGGCTGACAAAAGGACTGCTGATGCTGTTGGAATCTGACCTCCCTGCACTCAAAATATATTTTCTGGAGCTACAGAACTCCAAATGGCGCGCTCTCAACGGCATTGGAAAGTAGACATCCAGAGCTTTCCAGCAATATATAATAGTCCATACTTCATTCGGAAATTGACGACGTAACTTGGCGTTGAACGCCGAGTACATGCTGCTGTCTGGAGTTAAACGCCAGAAAAACGTCATGATCCGGAGTTGAACGCCCAAAACACGTCATAACTCGGAGTTCAACTCCAAGAGAAGCCTCAGCTCGTGGATTGATCAAGCTCAGCCCAAACATACACCAAGTGGGCCCCGGAAGTGGATTTATGCATCAATTACTTACTCATGTAAACCTTAGGAGCTAGTTCATTATAAATAGAACATTTAACTAATGTATTTGATATCTTGGGACGATTAGTTCTCAGGTCATATGGGCTGGCCATTCGGCCATGCCTGAACCTTTTACTTATGTATTTTCAACGGTGGAGTTTCTGCACACCATAGATTAAGGGTGTGGAGCTCTGCTGTTCCTCAAGTTTCAATACAATTACTATTACTTTTTATTCAATTCTATCTTATTCTTATTCCAAGATATTCATTCGCACCCAAGAACATGATGAATGTGATGATTATGTGACGCTCATCATCATTCTCACCTATGAACGCGCGTGATTGACAACCACTTCCGTTCTACATGCAACCGAGCTTGAATGCGTATCTCTTAGATTCTCCAACAGAATCTTCGTGGTATAAGCTAGATAGATGGCGGCATTCATAAGGATCCGGAAAGTCTAACCTTGTCTGTGGTATTCCGAGTAGGATCCTGGGAATCTGGAAAGTCTAACCTTGTCTGTGGTATTCCGAGTAGGATTCTGGTAATGAATGACTGTGACGTGCTTCAGACTTGCAAGTGTTGGGCGTTAGTGACAGACGCAAAAGAATCAAGAGATTCTATTCCAGCAGGAGCGGGAACCAACCAGTGATTAGCCGTGCTGTGACAGAGCGCGTGAGCGTAGTTTTCACTGCGAGGATGGGATGTAGCCTTCGGCCAGTGTGATGCCTCCAGACGATTAGCCATGCGAGTGACAGCGCAGAGGACCATTTTCCAGAGAGGATACAAAGTAGCCATCGTCGAACGGTGAACCCCTATACATAGCTTGCTATGGAAAGGAGTAAAAAGGATTGAGTTGAAGCAATAGGAAAGTAGGCGTTCTTGAGCCATACAGTATCTCCATTCGCTTATCTGAAATTCCCACCAATGAACCTGCATAAGTATTCTATCCCTTTTATTATTTCTTCTATTTTATTATTAATTTTCGAAACTATAAACAAATTTAATCTGCCTAACTGAGATTTACAAGGTGACCATAGCTTGCTTCATACCAACAATCTCTGTGGGATCGACCCTTACTCACGTAAGGTTTATTACTTGGACGACCCAGTACACTTGCTGGTTAGTTGAACGGAGTTGTGTCCACTCGTGCCAATTTCAAATTCCATAAAAGTACAACTTAAAGAATAGTGGTCACAATTTCATCCACCATCCACTGATGATCGTTCTGCAAAAGACTTCTGCTTTGGGTAGTCTTCTGAGTCTAGAGTGAACTCCGTTATCTATTTATATGTATATACCGTGGGACTAGCTGACATCTATGCGCCGTTTATTTACGAACTTTAACCTAAGTACCAGTGATATGCTCTAAGACGATGTATGATCATGCAGAGGAGTAGTGGAAGATGTTTCACCTTTGGATGACGATCCACCTTACTTGAGTTTTGAAGACCTAGAACGTACTTTTCCTTGCTTTAGTAGTTTAGAGGGACTAGGTAAGTATAGAGTCTAGGCTAGCCTGGGTGCCAGTGTAGGGATTTCTTGAACAGGTCAGGGCCTGTGATGTTGTATGTATATATATATGTATATAGTTATTATCTAGCTATATATAGGGGTGTTCTAAATAAAAGTCTATACTCTAATAAAGGCTGAATCACCGAATGTTGTCAACTATACTTGTGATATATTTATGTGTGGTTGTTTATAATTGTTTTATCTGTTAATATTTTTGAAGTAATTATAAATGATTCTGTTTATTAATCCAAACATTTTCAAAAAGAAAGTACCTCACAAACTAACTATGCTTTTAACAATGAATCAGACTCATATAATAAATAATAGATAATAATTAGGATGACAAATTGGTAGCGCTCAGTTTCCAATATGTCATAGGCGTACTGAAAATTGGGTCGTTACATGTAACCCAAGGGCAATTAGACAAGAAAAACTGGTTACATAGGCAAGGTTGCACTAAGAATTACACTTGGAAGAACCTCAATTGGAAAGTTCAAGATTAGGTCATGATAAATGAATTTCTGCCGGTATAGAAATCATCAAGTAACCAATCGTAGCATAGTCTAAACCGACACAAAATCCGTTATCAAAGTAATTCTACAATCTATAATCGAGAGTATTAATCTCCCGAGTCGTTCTTCCCTAGGAATGCTACAAGGATGCATGCTATTGGTTAAGTGGTCTTTTGTGGCTTGAAGAGTGTGGCATAAAAGTGCTAATAAAAACGAACAACAATCAATCAATATTAAAAGCCTTGGCCAATGTTGAACGTTGGAAGTTCCATCACTATAGCTTCCTTCAATTGTGATAACAAAGGAGTGTTGCTTCACTTAGTTAACCCCTAATCATAGAGGAAAGTCAAGTAAAAGTAACTAACTTGAGTCACAAGTCCTAGTCTTACACTAGGGAAGTCTAGCTTTAGTGCACTATAAGTCAATTAGCAATTCTCAATTCTTAATCAACAATTGACATCCATTATTCAAGTGTCTCCAATGACTCAACCACTAGGCCAAGTGAGGGGATGCTACTCCATATCTAAAGTTGGCATTTTCTCAAACATTTGGAGAGCAAGAATGAAAGACATAGTAAATTTGAGAAGAGATTTAGAATCAAAGTAATTCAACACAAGAGATTAACAACAATCAATAATGAACAACAATAAAAATGAGATCTTCAATGAATCAATAGAATCCAAAACAACAAAGTTAAATCTAAGATCTATGAGAATTGAACAATTACAAACACTAATTGAGATTAGAGAAGAGGATCTACAACATGAACAAAGTAAATTGAGAGTTGCAATAGATCTCACCAAGGAATGGTTGAGAATTGAGAAAATGAAGATGAATCCTAGAGAGAGGTTGGAGTCTCTCTCTCTACAAATGTAACTAACTAAAAATATCTCAAAAAATGTAAAATGAGTCTATGGATGTGAATGTTTGTCAATCCCCTTCAATCCTTGGTTCTTATATGCAGTTTGGCGCCAAAGTTGGTTGCTGAAACCTTCCAAAATTGCCAAGCACATGTTGCAATAACAGAATCACGTGCAAACTACGACACGTGCGTGCACGGTACGCGTGCGCGTCCCTGGCTAATTCCGCAATGTGCGCGCGAGCGCCTTTTGCGCGTCCGCGTGCTTGGCCGAGATCAATTCTTTGGCTTTTGTGCTTCTCTCCACTTGCATGCTTCCTTCCTTGCTCCTTTGATCCATGCCTAGCCTATTTCAACCTGAGATTGCTAGCAAACTGATGAGCGGATAATTTATACGCTTTTTGGCATTGTTTTTAGGTAGTTTTTAGTAAGTTCAAGCTACTTTTAGGGATGTTTTCCTTAGTTTTTATGTTAAATTCACATTTCTGGACTTTACTATGAGTTTGTGTGTTTTTCTGTGATTTCAGGTAAATTCTGACTGAAATTGAGGGATTTGAGCAAAACTCTGAAAAAGGCTGACAAAAGGACTGCTGATGCTGTTGGATTCTGACCTCCCTGCACTCGAAATGGATTTTCTGAAGCTACAGAACTCCAATTGGCGCGCTCTCAACGGCGTTGGAAAGTAGACATCCAGGGCTTTCCAGCAATATATAATAGTCCATACTTTATTCGAAGAATGACGACGTAACTTGGCGTTGAACGCCAAGTACATGCTGCTGTCTGGAGTTAAACGCCAAAAAAACGTCATGATCCGGAGTTGAACGCCCAAAACACGTCATAACTCGGAGTTCAACTCCAAGAGAAGCCTCTGCTCGTGGATAGATCAAGCTCAGCCCAAGCATACACCAAGTGGGCCCCGGAAGTGGATTTATGCATCAATTACTTACTCGTGTAAACCCTAGTAGCTAGTATAGTATATATAGGACCTCTTACTATTGTATTAGACATCTTTGGTCTCAGTTTTGTTTTATTCTTCATCCTAAGAGGCTATTGATCACGTTTTGGGGGGGGGGGGGGCTGGCCATTCGGCCATGCCTGGACCCTTTGCTTATGTATTTTCAACGGTGGAGTTTCTGCACACCATAGATTAAGGGTGTGGAGCTCTGCTGTACCTCAAGTATTAATGAAGTTCTATTTTCTTTTATTCAAATCTCTCTTATTCTTATTCCAAGATATTCATTCGCACCCAAGAACATGATGAATGTGATGAGTTAGATAACCCTCATTATCATTCTCACTTATGAACGCGCGTGATTGACAACCACTTCCGTTCTACATGCAACAGAGCTTGAATGCGTATCTCTTAGATTCCCCAACAGAATCTTCGTGGTATAAGCTAGATAGATGGCGGCATTTATGAGGATCCGGAAAGTCCAACCTTGTCTGTGGTGTTCCGAGTAGGATCCTGGGAATCCGGAAAGTCTAACCTTGTCTATGGTATTCCGAGTAGAATTCCGGTAATGAATGACTGTGACGTGCTTCAAACTTGCAAGTGCTGGGCGTTAGTGACAGACGCAAAAGAATCAAGGGATTCTATTCCAGTAGGAGCGGGAACCAACCAGTGATTAGCCGTACTGTGACAGAGTGCGTGAGCATTAGTTTTCACTGCGAGGATGGGATGTAGCCATCAACCATGGGTGATGCCTCCAGACTGATTAGCTGTGCGAGTGACAGCCTCATAGGATATTTTCCCGAGAGGATTGAAAGTAGCCACCGCTGATGGTGAACCCCTATACAAAGCTTGCCATGGAAAGGAGTAAGAAGGATTGAGTAGAAGCAGTAGGAGAGCAGGCGTCCTTGAGCTCTACAACATCTCCATCCGCTTATCTGAAATTCCCACCAATGAATCTGCATAAGTATTCTATCCCTTTTATTACGTATTTTCTTTTTATTTTATAATTTATTCCAATAATCACAATTACCCTTTAATCTCCCTAACTGAGATTTACAAGGTGACCATAGCTTGCTTCATACCAACAATCTCTGTGGGATCGACCTTACTCACGTAAGGTTATTACTTGGACGACCCAGTACACTTGCTGGTTAGTTGAACGGAGTTGTGAATTCAGCTGCTGCCCCTTAGAAGCCTTCATCTCAAAATAATTAGAACAGTGATCACAATTTCGTCCACCAAGTTTTTGGCGCCGTTGCCGGGGATTGTTCGAGTATGGACAATTGACGGTTCATTGTTGCTCAGATTAGGTAATTTTCTTTTCAAAATCTTTTCAAAAATTTTTCTTTATTTTTCGTTTTTCATAACATTATTTCCGAAAAAAAAATTATAAAAATACAAAAAAAAATTAGAAAATCATAAAAACCAAAAATATTTTGTGTTCTTGTTTGAGTCTTGTGTTAATTTTAAGTTTGGTGTCAATTGCATGCTTTTAAAATTTTTCTTGCATTTTCGAAAATCTCATGCATTCATAGTGTTCTTCATGATCTTCAAGTTGTTCTTGATAAGTCCTCTTGTTTGATCTTGATGATTTCTTGTTTTGTGTCTTGTGTTGTTTTTCATGTGCATTTTTGCATTCATGTTTTCCATGCATTAAAAATTTCTAAGTTTGGTGTCTTGCATGTTTTCTTTGCATCAAAAATTTTTCAAAAAAATGTTCTTGATGTTCATCATGATCTTCAAAGTGTTCTTGGTGTTCATCTTGACATTCATGGTGTTCTTGCATGCATCTTGTGTCTTGATCCAAAATTTTCATGTTTTGGGTCATTTTTGTGTTTTTCTTTAAAAATTTAAAAATCAAAAAATATCTTTTCCTTATTTCCCTCCAAATTTTCGAAATTTTGGGTTGACTTGGTCAAAAATTTTCAAAATTAGTTGTTTCTTACAAGTCAAGTCAAAATTTCAAATTTAAAAATCTTATCTTTCAAATCTTTTTCAAAGATTATATCTTTTTCATTTTTTTATAATTTTCGAAAATTTCAAAAATCTTTTTCAAAATATTTTCAAAATCTTTTTCTTATCTTTACATCTAATTTTCGAAAATTCACTAACAATTAATGTGATTGGTTCAAAAATTTGAAGTTTGTTACTTTCTTGTTAAGAAAGGTTCAATCTTTAAGTTCTAGAATCTTATCTTGTAGTTTCTTGTTAGTTAAGTAATTTTAAAAATTAAATCTTTTTCAAAATATCTTTTTCTTAAAAATCTTATCTTTTTATCTTATCTTTTTCAAAAATTTTATCTTTTTCAAAATTTGATTTCAAATCTTTTTCAATCAACTAACTAACTTGTTGTTTGTTTCTTATCTTTTTCAAAACCACCTAACCACTTTCTCTCTCTTCTATTTTCGAAAATATCTCTCTTTTCAAAAATTCTTTTTAATTGACTAATTGTTTCAAATTTTAATTTAATTACATTTATCTTTAATTTTCGAAAATCACTAACTCTTTTTCAAAATTATTTTCGAATTCTCCCTCCTCTTTTCTTCTTCTATTTAATTAATTAATTACTAACACTTCTCTTCACCTCTCCTCATCCAAAATCCGAATCCATCCTTCCTCTTCTTATACCCCTTCTTCTACTAAAATAAAGGAATCTCTATACTGTGACATAGAGGATTCCTTTCTTTTCTTGGTTCTCTTTCATATGAGCAAGAACAGGGAAAAAGGCACTCTTGTTGAAGTGATCCAGAACCTGAAAGGACTCTGAAGAGAAAATTAAGAGAAGCTAAATTACAACAATCCAGAAGAGACCTTCTAGAAATTTTCGAACAAGAGAAAGACATGGCAGCCGAAAATAATAATAATAATGCAAGGAGAATGCTTGGTGACTTCACTAAGCCAACGTCCAAGTTTGATGGAAGAAGCATCTCCATTCCTGCCATTGGAGCCAATAACTTTGAGCTTAAGCCTCAACTAGTTGCTTTAATGCAACAAAACTGCAAGTTTTATGGACTTCCATCTGAAGATCCCTATCAGTTTTTAACTGAATTCTTGCAGATCTGTGAGACTGTAAAGACGAATGGAGTTGATCCTGAAGTCTACAGACTCATGCTTTTCCCTTTTGCTGTAAGAGACAGAGCTAGAATCTGGTTGGATTCACAACCCAAGGATAGCCTGGACTCATGGGATAAGCTGGTCACTGCCTTCTTGGATAAATTCTCTCCTCCTCAAAAGCTGAGCAAGCTGAGAGTGGATGTTCAAACCTTCAAACAAAAAGATGGTGAATCTCTCTATGAAGCTTGGGAAAGATATAAGCAGCTGACCAAAAGATGTCCATCTGACATGTTTTCAGAATGGACCATATTAGATATATTCTATTATGGCCTCTCTGAATTTTCGAAAATGTCACTGGACCATTCTGCAGGTGGATCTATTCACCTGAACAAAACGCCTGAAGAGGCTCAAGAACTCATTGACATGGTTGCAAACAACTAGTTCATGTACACATCTGAGAGGAATTCCGTGAATAATGGGGTACCTCAGAAGAAATGAGTTCTTGAAATTGATGCTCTGAATGCCATATTGGCTCAGAACAAAATGTTGACTCAACAGGTCAACATAATCTCTCAAAATCTGAATGGATTGCAACATGCATCCAACAGTACTAGAGAGGCAGCTTCTGAAGAAGCTTATGATCCCGAGAACCCTGCCATGGCAAAGGTTAATTACATGGGTGAACCTTATGGAAACACCTATAACTCATCATGGAGAAATCATCCAAATTTCTCATGGAAGGATCACAAAACCTCAACAAGGTTTAACAATGGTGGACGCAATAGGCTGAACAATAGTAAGCCATATCCATCATCTTCTCAGCAACAGACAGAGAACTCTAAACAAAACAATTCTAATTTAGCCAATATAGTCTCTGATCTGTCAAAGGCCACTTTCAGTTTCATGAATGAAACAAGATCCTCCATTAGAAATCTGGAGGCACAAGTGGGCCAGCTGAGTAAGAAAGTTATTGAAACTCCTCCCAGTATCTCCCAAGCAATACAGAAGAAAATCCAAAAGGAGAATGCAAGGCCATTGACATAGTCAATATGGCCGAATGCACAAAGGAGGAGGAGGACGAAAATCCTAGTGAGGAAGACCTCCTGGGACGTTCCTTAAGCAAGAAGGAGTTTCCTATTAAGGATCCTGAGGAATCTGAGGCTCATTTAGAGACCATAGAGATTCCTTTAAATCTCCTTCTGCCATTCATGAGCTGAAGAAATTCATCCTCTGAAGAGAATGAAGATGTGACTGGAGAGCAAGTTGCTCAATACTTAGGAGCTATCATGAAACTGAATGCCAAGCTATTTGGTAATGAGACTTGGGAAAGTGAACCTCCCTTGCTCATTAGTGAACTAGATACTTGGATTCAGAGAACTCTACCTCAAAGAAACAAGATCCTGGCAAGTTCTTAATACCTTGCACCATTGGCACCATGAGCTTTGAAAAAGCTCTATGTGATCTTGGGTCAGGGAAAATCTTATGCCACTCTCTGTAATGGAGAAGCTGGGGATCATTGAGGTACAACCTGCCTTGTTCTCATTACAATTGGCAGATAAGTCCATAAGACAAGCTTATGGAATAGTGGAGGACGTGCTAGTAAGGGTTGAAGGCCTTTACATCCCTACTGATTTCATAATCCTAGACACTAGGAAGGAAGATGATGAATGCATCATCCTAGGAAGACCTTTCCTAGCCACAGCAGGAGCTGTGATAGATGTCAACAGAGGTGAGTTAGTCCTTCAATTGAATGGGGACTACCTTGTGTTCCAGGCACATGGCTATCCCACTGTGACAAAAGAGAGTAAGCATGAAGAGCTTCTCTCAGTTCAGAGTCAAGAAAAACCCACACAGTCAAACTCTAAGTTTGATGTTGTGAGGCCACAATCAAACTCTAAGTTTGGTGTTCAAACCCCATATCCAAACTCTAAGTTTGGTGTTGGGACTACACACTAAATTGACCTGATCACCATGTGGCTCTATGAGAGCCACTGTCAAGCTATTGACATTAAAGAAGCGCTTGTTGGGAGGCAACCCAATTTTATTTATCTAATTTTATTTTATTTTGTTTTGTTGTTATTTTGTGTGAATTAGGTACATGATCATGAGAAGTCACGAAAAAATCAAAAAAATTAAAAACAGAGTCAAAAACAGAAGAAAAATTTTTCACCCTGGAGGCAGCGCAGACTGGCGTTCAACGCCAGTAAGGTGCATCTGGCCGGCGTTCAACGCCAGAACAGAGCACCATTCTGGCGCTGAACGCCCAAAACAAGCAACAACCTGGCGTTAAACGCCAGGATGGTGCACAGAGAGGACAAACTGGCGCTGAACGCCAGGAACAAGCATGAAACTGGCGTTCAACGCCAGAAACATGCATTACATGGGCGTTGAACGCCCAGAACGTGCATCAATGGGCGTTTGAATGCCAGAATGATGCATGAAGGCATTTACATGCCTATTTGGTGCAGGGATGGAATTCCTTGACACCTCAGGATCTGTGGACCTCACAGGATCCCCACCTACCTCGCCCTCTCTCACTCCATTCATGGTCATCCCTTCTGTTTTCATTCACCACTCACTCTTTCCCATAAACCCCACTCACCTTCACAATTCAACTTCTCCTTCCCACCCAATCCCACCCATATAGCCGAATCCATCTCCCCTCACTCTCCTCCATATTCTTCTTCTTCTTCTTCTCTTCTTTCTTCTCTTGCTCGAGGGCGAGCAATATTTTAAGTTGGTGTGGTAAAAGCATAGTTTTTTTGCTTTTCCATTACCATTAATGGCACCTAAGGCCAGAGAAACCTCAAAGGGAAGACAAAAGCTTCCACCTCTGAGTCATGGGAGATGGAAAGACTAATATAAGCTGGAATAGCTCAGTTGGTTAGAACATGTGGCTGCAAATCAAGAGATCCCTGAGATACCTCAGGGGATAAGTTATCCTCCACACAAATATTGGAAGCAACTAAGGGGAGGAACACCAAAATTACTATGAATCATTCAACAGAAGCAAGGAAGAGACATAGAGGAGCTCAAAGAGCACCATTGGTTCTTCAAAAAGGCGCCACCCTCACTCAGGTGGATTCATTCCTTGATTCTTTATTTCTTTCTGTTTTTGGTTTTTAATATGGTGTTTATCTATGTTTTGTGTCTTTATTTCATGATCATTAGTATGTAACCATGCCTTAAAGCTATAAATAAATTCCATTAATCCTTCACCTCTCTTAAAAGAAAAATGTTTAATTCAAAAGAACAAGAAGTACATGAATTTCGAAATTATTATTGAATTTAATTTAATATATTGATGTGGTGACAATGCTTTTTGTTTTCTGAATGAATGATTGAACAGTGCATATATCTTTTGATCTTGTTGTTTATGAGTGTTAAAATTGTTGGCTCTTGAAAGAATGATGAACAAAGAGAAATGTTATTGATGATCTGAAAAATCATGAAATTGATTCTTGAAGCAAGAAAAAGCAGTGAAGAAGAAGAAGTATTCAAAAAAAAAAAAAAAAAAAGAGGGCGAAAATTTCAAAAAGCAAGGATCCAAGGCTTTGAGCATTAATGGATAGGAGGGCCCAAGGAAATTAAATCCAGGCCTAAGCGGCTAAATCAAGCTGTCCCTAACCATGTGCTTGTGTCATGAAGGTCCAAGTGAAAAGCTTGAGACTGAGTGGTTAAAGTCGTGATCCAAAGCAAAAGAGTGTGCTTAAGAGCTCTGGACACCACTAACTGGGGACTCTAGCAAAGCTGAGTCACAATCTGAAAAGGTTCACCCAGTTATGTGTCTGTGGCATTTATGTATCCGGTGGTAATACTGGAAGACAAAGTGCTTAGGGCCACGGCCAAGACTCATAAGTAGCTGTGTTCAAGAATCAACATGCTTAAATTAGGAAATTCAATAACACAATCCAAAATTCTAAGTTCCTAGAGATGCCAATCACTCTGAACTTCAAAGGAAAAAGTGAGATGCCAAAACTGTTCGGAAGCAAAAAGCTACAAGTCCGCTCATTTAATTATAATTAATATTCATTGATATTTCTGAATTTATAGTATATTCTCTTCTTTTTATCCTATTTGATTTTCAGTTGCTTGGGGACAAGCAACAATTTAAGTTTGGTGTTGTGATGAGCGGATAATTTATACGCTTTTGGCATTGTTTTTAGGTAGTTTTTAGTAAGTTCAAGCTACTTTTAGGGATGTTTTCCTTAGTTTTTATGTTAAATTCACATTTCTGGACTTTACTATGAGTTTGTATGTTTTTCTGTGATTTCAGGTAAATTCTGACTGAAATTGAGGGATTGAGCAAAACTCTGAAAAAGGCTGACAAAAGGACTGCTGATGCTGTTGGATTCTGACCTCCCTGCACTCGAAATGGATTTTTGGAGCTACAGAACTCCAATTGGCGCGCTCTCAATGGCGTTGGAAAGTAGACATCCAGGGCTTTCCAGCAATATATAATAGTCCATACTTTATTCGAAGAATGACGACGTAACTTGGCGTTGAACGCCAAGTACATGCTGCTGTCTGGAGTTAAACGCCAGAAAAACGTCATGATCCGGAGTTGAACGCCCAAAACACGTCATAACTCGGAGTTCAACTCCAAGAGAAGCCTCTGCTCGTGGATAGATCAAGCTCAGCCCAAGCATACACCAAGTGGGCCCCGAAAGTGGATTTATGCATCAATTACTTACTCATGTAAACCCTAGTAGCTAGTCTAGTATATATAGGACCTCTTACTATTGTATTAGACATCTTTGGTCTCAGTTTTGTTTTATTCTTCATCCTAAGAGGCTATTGATCACGTTTTGGGGGGGGGGGGGGGGGGGGGGCTGGCCATTCGGCCATGCCTGGACCCTTTGCTTATGTATTTTCAACGGTGGAGTTTCTGCACACCATAGATTAAGGGTTTGGAGCTCTGCTGTACCTCAAGTATTAATGAAGTTCTATTTTCTTTTATTCAAATCTCTCTTATTCTTATTCCAAGATATTCATTCGCACCCAAGAACATGATGAATGTGATGAGTTAGATAACCCTCATTATCATTCTCACTTATGAACGCGCGTGATTGACAACCACTTCCGTTCTACATGCAACAGAGCTTGAATGCGTATCTCTTAGATTCCCCAACAGAATCTTCGTGGTATAAGCTAGATAGATGGCGGCATTTATGAGGATCCGGAAAGTCCAACCTTGTCTGTGGTGTTCCGAGTAGGATCCTGGGAATCCGGAAAGTCTAACCTTGTATGTGGTATTCCGAGTAGGATTCCGGTAATGAATGACTGTGACGTGCTTCAAACTTGCAAGTGCTGGGCGTTAGTGACAGACGCAAAAGAATCAAGGGATTCTATTCCAGTAGGAGCGGGAACCAACCAGTGATTAGCCGTACTGTGACAGAGTGCGTGAGCATTAGTTTTCACTGCGAGGATGGGATGTAGCCATCAACCATGGGTGATGCCTCCAGACTGATTAGCTGTGCGAGTGACAGCCGCATAGGATATTTTCCCGAGAGGATTGAAAGTAGCCACCGCTGATGGTGAACCCCTATACAAAGCTTGCCATGGAAAGGAGTAAGAAGGATTGAGTAGAAGCAGTAGGAGAGCAGGCGTCCTTGAGCTCTACAGCATCTCCATCCGCTTATCTGAAATTCCCACCAATGAATCTGCATAAGTATTCTATCCCTTTTATTATGTATTTTCTTTTTATTTTATAATTTATTCTAATAATCACAATTACCCTTTAATCTCCCTAACTGAGATTTACAAGGTGACCATAGCTTGCTTCATACCAACAATCTCTGTGGGATCGACCCTTACTCACGTAAGGTTTATTACTTGGACGACCCAGTACACTTGCTGGTTAGTTGAACGGAGTTTTGAATTCAGCTGCTGCCCCTTAGAAGCCTTCATCTCAAAATAATTAGAACAGTGATCACAATTTCGTCCACCACAAACACATCAAGGCATCTTATGGAATCAAGGATGGATTAAAATTATCAAATTAAAGGTTTAAAAAGCATGTTTTTACACTTAAACACAAATACGGGAGAGATAACAAAACCATACTAATTCATAGGCTAAATGCGAGAAAAGGTCATCAAAATACTCTAAATTCAATACAATATAAACCCTAAAAATGGGGTTTATCAGGTCACTTGAAAGTTTATGAAAAGAGCTTCAATGGTCAATGAAGAGTGACTGGAAAACGACCATGAAGGAAAGTAGTTGGTCCTATATTGAGCAGTTATTGACATAATAGAGGTTCAAGGTTGATTGGTTAATCAAGTTTCAATTGACACAGAAATTTGTCAACTAGCTCCTTGATTCCATCAATCAACCAAGGCATATAGAAGGGAACATAAACATAACACAGATATGCTGGTCCATCAACCTATGTATTGAGTTTGGTGTATGTCAATTGAAATCTAACTCAAAGAGGTACCAAATCAATACATGGGTGTACTTTAAGAGCTTGGTAATTTCCAAAAAAATTGGGCAGCATTTCGGCAGGAAAATGGTCGTTCCCGGATAACAAAAAACTACAAACTAACACATATGGACTCAGATTTCATCAAACATGTAAAACAATTAGATAACTCATATGGTTCAAGCGACAACAAGTGAAGTTTCACAATTTAAATAGCACATCCATATAAAACAGACTTAAGCACAACAGTGACAAAATACACACATGGCATAACATTATCACCAATTAGCAAACAAATGATATTCAACTATATCGAATAAACAAGAACGGAGCATTTATCAGGCCTAAGATCAGCTAACCACATCCTAGCTACCTAACCAAAAGTATTTCTATCTAACATAAGCAAGTCAATTAATCAACAAAGCTAACTAATATTAACAAATAAAACTAATTAAAATGAAAGTAAAACAGAGTAGTGGTGAAGCATGAACCTGGAGGAGAAACAAAGAATGAACTGAAAAATAAAGGGGAGTAGGGGGTAGTGCCGGTCAGAGACGGCAGCAGCCTGGTGGTTAGCGGCGGCACCGAGCAAGTAACACCGAACAGGGTGAGCAGAGAGTGGCACAGGGCAGAGGAACAGAGTGATGGTCAGAGCAGGAAGAGAATGGGGTGGAATGGGGAAAGAAAAGAGAAAGGGTTATGGTGAAGGTGGTTGTCTCGCCGGTGGCAATGGGGTTGCTGGACGATGCTGAACAGAGACCGGGCGGTTGACCGATAGAGAGTGTAGACAGAGGTGAGAAGAGGAGGAGAGGGAAGAAACGAAGGGAGGAGAAAAGAGGGTGGTAGCCTCAGCGGCGGTAGGTCGCCAGACGATGGGAGGTGCATATCTTGGTGATGTCGGTAATGGATAAATGGAACGTTGGGGGTTTAGGGTGAGGAGAAGTGAGAAGTGGAACATTGGAAGAGGGAGTAAGGTGAGGGACGCGTTGTCTAGGGCTCTCGCGTCCATAGGGTTACTGAAGTCGATTCCACGTGTACGTGTCTGGTGCACGAAATTGTGATCTCTAATAATTGCATTCAACTTGGTATGCGCGTTTATAACTCAGCACTTTCTTCACAACTTCGCACAACTAACCAGCAAGTGCACTGGGTCGTCCAAGTAATAAACCTTACATGAGTAAGGGTCGATCCCACGGAGATTGTTGGTATGAAGCAAGCTATGGTCATCTTGAAATTCTCAGTTAGGCGAATAATATATGGTTATGGAGTTTTCGAATAATAATAATAAATAAACAGAAAATAAAGATAAAAATACTTATGTAAATCATTTATGGGATTTTCAGATAGGCGTATGAAGATGCTGTGCTCCTTCTGAATCTCTGCTTTCCTACTACCTTCATCCAATTCTTCTTATTCCTTTCCATGGCAAGCTGTATGTAGGGCCTCACCATTGTCAATGGCTACATCCCATCCTCTCAGTGAAAATGGTCCAAATGCTCTGTCACAACACGGCTAATCATCTGTCAGTTCTCGATCATGCTAGAATAGAATCCCTTGATTCTTTTGCGTTTGTCATCATGCCCAACAATCGCAAGTTTGAAGCTCGTCACAGTCATTCAATCCCTGAATCCTACTTGAAATACCACAGACAAGGTTTAGACTTTCCGGATTTTCATGAATGCCGCCATCAATTCTAGCTTATACCATGAAGATTCTGATTAAGGAATCTAAGAGATATGCGTTCGGTCTGAGGTAGAACGGAAGTGGTTGTCAGTCACACGTTCATAGGTGAGAATGACGATGAGTGTCACGGATCATCACATTCGTCATGGTTAAGTGCAACGAATATCTTAGAACAGGAATAAACTGAATTGAATAGAAAATAGTAGTAATTGCATTAAAACTTAAGGTACAGCAGAGCTCCACACCCTTAATCTATGGTGTGTAGAAACTCTACCGTTGAAAATACATAAGTGATGAAGGTCCAGGCATGGCCAAATGGCCAGCCCTCCAAAACGTGATCAATAGTCTCCTAAGATGAATAATGGAATAAAACCGAGACCAAAGATGTGGTCAAAGACCGAATGGTCAAAAAGACGTCTAATATAGTAGTAAAATGTCTTATTTATACTAGACTAGCTACTAGGGTTTACAGAAGTAAGTAATTGATGCAGAAATCCACTTCCGGGGCCCACTTGGTGTGTGCTTCGGGTGAGCTTGAGCTTTACACGTGCAGAGGCTTCTTTTGGAGTTGAACGCAAAGTTGTAACGTGTTTTTGGCGTTCAACTCTGGTTCGTGACGTGTTTCTGGCGTTTGACTCCAGAATACAGCATGGAACTGGTGTTGAGCGCCAGGTTACGTCATCTAATCACGAATAAAGTATAGACTATTATATATTGCTGGAAAGCTCTGGAAGTCTACTTTTGAACGCCGTTGAGAGTGCGCCATTTGAAGTTCTATAGCTCCAGAAAATCTATTTCGAGTGCAGGGAGGTCAGAATCCAACTACATCAGCAGTCCTTTGTTAGCCTTTTATCAGAGTTTTGCTCAGGTCCCTCAATTTCAGCCAGAAATTACCTGAAATCACAAAAAAACACACAAACTCATAGTAAAGTCCAGAAATGTAAATTTAGCATAAAAACTAATGAAAACATCCCTAAAAGTAGTTAGATCCTATTAAAAACTACCTAAAAACAATGCCAAAAAGCGTATAAATTATCCGCTCATCACAATACCAAACTTAAATTGTTGCTTGTCTCCAAGCAACTGAAAATCAAATAGGATAAAAAGAAGAGAATATACTATAAATCTCAAAATATCAATGAATATTAATTCTAATTAGATGAGCGGGACTTGTAGCTTTTTGCTTTTGAACAGTTTTGGCATCTCACTTTATCCTTTGAAGTTTAGAATGATTGCATCTCTAGGAACTTACAATTTCAGATAGTGTTATTGATTCTCCTAGTTAAGTTTGTTGATTCTTGGACACAGCTACTTTTATGAGTCTTGGCCGTGGCCCTAAGCACTTTGTTTTCCAGTATTACCACCGGATACATAAATGCCACAGACACATGACTGGATGAAACTTTTCAGATTGTGACACAGGTTTGCTAAAGTCCCCAGTTAGAGGTGTCCAGAGCTCTTAAGCACACTCTTTTTGCTTTGGATCACGACTTTAACCACTCAGTCTAAAGCTTTTCACTTGGACCTGCATGCCACAAGCACATGGTTAGGGACAGCTTGATTTAGCCGCTTAGGCCTGGATTTTATTTCCTTGGGCCCTCCTATCCGTTGATGCTCAAAGCCTTGGATCCTTTTTACCCTTGCCTTTTGGTTTTAAGGGCTACTGGCTTTTTCTGCTTGCTTTTTCTTTTTCTTTCTATTATTTTTTTTTTGCCATTTTTTTTCGCAAACTTTTGCTATTCACTTCTTTTTCTTGCTTCAAGAATTAATTTCATGATTTTTTAGATTATCAATAGCATTTCTCTTTGTTCATCATTCTTTCAAGAGCCAAAATTTTAACATTCATAAGCAATAAGATCAAAAATATGCACTGTTCAAGCATTCATTCAGAAAACAAAAAGTATTGTCACCACATCAATATAATTAAACTAATTTCAAGGATAAATTCGAAATTCATGTATTTCTTGTTCTTTTGAATTAGGAACATTTTTCATTTAAGAGAGGTAAAGGACTCATGGATTTATTCATAGCCTTAAGACATACTTACTACATACTAATGATCATGAAGTAAAGACACAAAACATTAACAAACATATAGCATAAAAACCGAAAAATAGAGAAATAAGAACAAGGAATGAGTCCACCTTAGTGAGGCTGGCGCCTTTTTAAAGGACTAATGGTGCTTTTGGAGCTCCTTTATGACTCTTCCTTGCCTCTGTTGCTTGATCCCTAGTGATTTTAGTGCTTCTATCCTTAGTTGCTCCCAATAGTTGTGTGGAGGAAAATGTATCCCCTGAGGTATCTCAAGGATTTCTTGATGATGAGCTTCCTCATGCGTCTTTTGGGATCCATGAGTGGGCTCTCTTGTTTGCTCCATCCTCTTCTTAGCGATGGGCTTATCCTCCTCAATGGGGATGTCTCCTTCTATGATAACTCCAGCTGAGTAACATAGATGGCAAATAAGATGAGGAGAAGCTAGCCTTGCCATGGTGGAGGACTTTTCGGCTATTTTGTAGAATTCAAGGGAGATGACTTCATGAACTTCTACTTCTTCTCCATTCATGATGCTATGGATCATGATGGCCCGATCCACAGTAACTTTGGATCGGTTGCTAATGGGGATGATGGAGCGTTGGATGAACTCCAACCATCCTCTAGCCACAGGCTTGAGGTCCAGTCTTCTTAATTGAACCGGCTTGCCTTTGGAGTCTCTTTTCCATTGAGCTCCTTCCACACATATGTCCATAAGGATTTGGTCCAACCTTTGATCAAAGTTGACCCTTCTAGTGTAGGGGAATGCATCTCCTTGCATCATGGGCAAGTTAAACGCCAACCTTACATTTTCCGGACTGAAATCTAAGTATTTCCCCCGAACCATTGTAAGATAATTCTTTGGATTTGGGTTCATACTTTGATTATGGTTCCTAGTGATCCATGTATTGGCATAGAACTCTTGAACCATTAAGATTCTGACTTGTTGAATGGGGTTGGGTAGAACTTCCTAACTTCTTCTTTGGATCTCATGTCGGATCTCCGGATACTCATTTTTCTTGAGTTTGAAAAGGACCTCAGGGATCACCTTCTTCTTGGCCACAACATCATAGAAGTGGTCTTAATGGGCTTTAGAGATTAATCTCTCCATCTCCCATGACTCAGAGGTGGAAGCTTTTGTCTTTCCTTTTCCTTTTCTAGAGGTTTCTCCGGCCTTAGGTGCCATAGGTGGTTATGGAAAAACAAAAAAAAAAGCTATGCTTTTACCACACCAAACTTAGAATATTGATCACCCTCGAACAAGAGAAGAAAAAATAGATGAAGAAGAAGAAAATATGGAGGAGAGGGAGAGAGGGTTGTGTTTCGGCCAAGGAGGAGAAGAGAGGGTTGTGTTATGTGAAAATGAAGAAGAATGGAGGGGTTTATATAGTGGAGGGAGAGGGAGTAGGTTCGGCTATTTAGGGTGGGTTTGGGTGGGAAAGAGATTTTGAATTTTGAAGGTAGGTGGGGTTTATGGGGAAGAGTGAAAGGATGTGAGTGGTGAAGAGGTGATGGGGAAGAAAGATTGAGGTGATTGGTGATGGGTTTTGAGAAAGAGTGTTATTGGATTGTGTGAAGAGGAGAGAAGGTGAGTTGAGGTAGGTCAGGATTCTGTGGGGTCTACAGATCCTGAGGTGTCAAGGATTTACATCCCTGTACCAATGAGGCGTTTAAAACACCATCTGCATGCAATCCTGGCATTTAACGCCTGATTGATGCTTGTTTCTGGCATTGAACGCCAGCTTCATGCTTGTTTAGGCGTTCAACGTCCATCTGCAGCATGTTTCTGGCATTGAACGCCAGCTTTCCTCAGTGTGCAATCCTGGCATTTAAACGCCAGATTGCTGCATGTTTCTGGCGTTCAACGCCAGATCCATGCTCTGTTCTGGCGTTGAACGCCAGCCAGATGCTCCTTACTGGCGTTTAAACGCCGGTGAGCCCTTCCTCCAGGGTGTGCTTTTTCTTCTGCTATTTTTTATTCTGTTTTTAATTTTAGTTTTTATTTTGTGACTCCACATGATCATGAACCTAATAAAACATAAAAGAAAAATAAAAGAAAAAAATTAGATAAATAAAAATTGGGTTGCATCCCAATAAGCGCTCCTTTAATGTGACTTGCTTGACAGTGGGCTCTCATGAGCCTCAAAGGTGATCAGGTCAATGTTGTAGACTCCCAACACCAAACTTAGAGTTTGAATGTGGGGATTCAACATCAAACTTAGAGTTTGGCTTTGGCCTCCCAACACCAAACTTAGAGTTTGATTGTGGGGGCTCTGTTTGACTCTGTATTGAGAGAAGCTTTTCATGCTTCCTCTCCATTGTTAAAGAAGAACACTCTTGGGTCTTGAACATAAGGTAGTCCCCATTCAATTGAAGGACTAATTCTCCTCTGTTAACATCTATCACAGCTCCTGCTGTGGCTAGGAAAGGTCTTCCAAGGATGATGCATTCATCCTCCTCCTTCCTAGTGTCTAAGATTATGAAATCAGCAGGGATGTAAAGGCCTTTGACCTTCACTAACATGTCCTCTACCAATCCATAAGCTTGTCTTACTGACTTGTTTGCCATTTGCAATGAGAATATGGCAGGCTGTACCTCAATGATCCCCAGCTTCTCCATTACAGAGAGTGGCATAAGATTTATGCCTGACCTCAGGTCACACAGAGCCTTTCCAAAGGTCATGGTGCCTATGGTACAGGGTATTAAGAATTTACCAGGATTTTGTTTCTTTTGAGGTAAAGTTTGCTGAAACCATGTATCTAGTTCACCAATGAGCAAGGGAGGTTCACCTTCCAAAGTCTCATTACCAAACAACTTGGCATTCAGCTTCATGATAGCTCCTAGATATTGAGCAACTTGCTCTCTAGTTACATCCTCATCCTCTTCAGAGAAAGAATAGTTTTCTAAGCTCATGAATAGCAGAAGAAGGTTTAATGGGATCTCTATGGTTTCTATATGACCTTCAGATTCCTTTAAGTCCTCAATAAGGAACTCCTTCTTGCTTGAGAGACATCCCATGAGGTCTTCCTCATTGGGATTCACGTCCTCTCCTTCCTCTCTAGGTTCAGCCATGTTAATTATGTCAATGGCCTTGCACTCTCTTTTTGGATTCTCGTCAATATTGCTTGGGAGAGTACTAGGAGGAGTTTTAGCGACTTTCTTACTCAGCTGGCCCACTTATGGCTCCAAATTTCTGATGGAGGACCTTGTTTCACTCATGAAACTTAAAGTGGCCTTTGCTAAACCTGTTTCTTCCACCATTATTAAAGCCTTGTTGAGGCTTTTGTTGATCCTTCCATGAGAATTTTGGATGATTTCTCCATGAGGGGTTATAGGTGTTGCCAAAGGCTTCCCTTATGTAATTTACCTCTGCCATTGCAGGGTTTTCAGGATCATAAGCTTCTTCTTCAGAAGATGCCTCTTTAGTGCTGTTGGATGCATTTTGCCATCTATTCAGACTTTGAAAAATCATGTTAACTTACTAAGTCAACATTTTGTTCTGGGCCAATATGGCATTCAGAGCATCAATTTCAAGAACTCCCTTCCTCTGAGGCGTCCCATTATTCACGGAATTCCTCTCAGAAATGTACATGAATTGGTTATTTGCAACCATTTCAATAAGTTCCTGAGCTTCTGCACGCGTTTTCTTTAGGCGAATGGATCCACCTGCTGAATGGTCCAGTGACACCTTAGAGAACTCAAACAGACCATAATAGAATATATCTATCATAGCCCATTCTGAAAACATGTCAGAAGGACACTTTTTGGTCATCTGCTTGTATCTTTCCCAAGCTTCATAGAGGGACTAACCATTTTTTTGCTTGAAGGTTTGAACGTCCACTCTAAGCTTGCTCAGCTTTTGAGGAGGAAAGAATTTAACCAAAAAGGGAAAAGCATGAGCCTGTAGACTTCAGGATCTACTCCATTAGTCTTAACAGTCTCACAAATCTGCAAGAACTCAGTTAAAAACTGGTAGGGATCTTCTGATGGAAGTCCATGAAACTTGCAGTTTTGTTGCATTAGGGTAACTAGTTGAGGTTTCAGCTCAAAATTGTTTGCTCCAATGGCAGGAATTGAGATGCTTCTTCCATCAAACTTGGAAGTAGGTGTAGTATAATCACCAAGCATCTTCCTTGTATTATTGTTGTTGGGTTCGGTTGCCATATCCTTTTCTTGTTCAAAAATTTCAGTAAGTTTGTCTCTGGATTGTTGTAATTTAGCTTCTCTTAGTTTCCTCTTCAGAGTCCTTTCAGGTTCAGGATCAGCTTCAACAAGAATGCCTTTTTCCTTGTTCCTGCTCATATGAGAAAGAAGAGAACAAAAAAGGAAGAGGAATCCTCTATGTCACAGTATAGAGATTCCTTTATGTTAGTAGAAGAAGAAAGGAATAGAAGAATGAGAAGAGTTAAGAATCCAAACACAAGGGTGAAGATAGGTTCAGATTCGTGAGATGAAGAGAAGTGTTAGTAAATAAATAAATAAATAGAAGAATATGAGAGGGGGAGAATTTCGAAAATAAATTTTGAAAAAGAGTTAGTGATTTTCGAAAATTACAGGGAAATAAAATTAAAATTAAAATTTAAAACAATTAATTAATAAAAAAAGAATTTTAAAAAGGAAGGAAAAATTTTCGAAAATTAGAGAGGGAAAAGTCAATTAGTTAGTTGAAAAGGATTTGAAAATCAATTTTAAAAAGATAAGAAGATAAGACGTTAAAATGGATATTTTGAAGTCAAATTTTTGAAAGAGATATGATTTAAAAACATATGATAAAAAGATATGATTAAAAAGATATGGTTGAAAAAGATTTAATTTTTAAAATTAAAATTAATTACTTGACTAACAAGAAACTAAAAGATATGATTCTAGAATTTAAAGATTGAACCTTTCTTAACAATAAAGTAACAAACTTCAAATTTTTGAATCAATCACATTACTTGTTAGTTAAGTTTCTAAAATTTGAAATAAAATAAGAAAAAGATTTTGAAAAATAGTTTTAAATTTTTGAAAATCATAAGATAAAAGTAAAAGAGATATGTGATGAGCGGATAATTTATACGCTTTTTGGCATTATTTTTAGTATGTTTTCAGTTCATTTTAGTTAGTTTTTAGCATGTTTTTATTAGTTTCTAGTTAAAATTCACTTTTCTGGGCTTTACTATGAGTTTGTATGTTTTTCTGTGATTTCAGATATTTTCTGGCTGAAATTGAGGGACCTGAGCAAAAATCTGATTCAGAGGCTGAAAAGGACTGCAGATGCTGTTGGATTCTGACCTCCCTGCACTTGAAGTGGATTTTCTGGAGCTAGAGAAGCCCAATGGACGTGCTCTCAACTGCGTTGGAAAGTAGACGTCCTGGGCTTTCCAGTAATGTTTAATAGTCTATACTTTGCCTGAGATTTGATGGCTCAAACAGGCGTTGCAAATCAGCTTCAGAATTCCCGGCGTTTAACGCCAGAACTGGCACAAAAATTGGAGTTAAACGCCCAAACTGGCACAAAAGCTGGCGTTTAACACCAGAAAAAGTCTCTACACATGAAAGCTTCAATGCTCAGCCCAAGCACACACCAAGTGGACCCTGGAAGTGGATTTTTACGTCATTTACTCATTTCTGTATACCCTAGGTTACTAGTTCACTATTAATAGAACCTTTTGATATTGTATCTCTACCTCATGACACATTACACGTTTCTTATTGTATCTTCTACAGCATGAGTCTCTAAACCCCATGGTTCGGGGTGAGGAGCTCTGTTGTGTCTTGATGGATTAATGCAATTACTACTCTGTTTCATTCAATCACGCTTGTTTCTATTCTAAGATATCACTTGTTCCTAAACTTGATGAATGTGATGATCCGTGACACTCATCATCATTCTCAACTATGAACGTGTGCCTGACAACCACCTCCGTTCTACCTTAGATTGAGTAGATATCTCTTGGATTCCTTAATCAGAATCTTCGTGGTATAAGCTAGAATTGATGGCGGCATTCAAGAGAATCCGGAAGGTCTAAACCTTGTCTGTGGTATTCTAAGTAGGATTCAATGATTGAATGATTGTGACGAGCTTCAAACTCCTGAAGGTTGGGCGTTAGTGACAGACGCAAAAGAATCACTGGATTCTATTCCAACCTGATTGAGAACCGACAGATGAATAGCCGTGCTGTGACAGAGCACGTTGAACATTTTCACTGAGAGGATGGGAGGTAGCCATTGACAACAGTGAAACCCTACATACAGCTTGCCATGGAAGGATCCTTGCATGCTTGAAGAAGAAGACAATAGGAAAGCAGAGATTCAGAAGATAGAGTATCTCCAAAATCTCAACCTATTCTCCATTACTGCAAAACAAGTATTTATTTCATGTTTTTCTACTTTTCACAATTAAACCTGAGAATTATTGATATTCTGACTAAGAGTTACAAGATAACCATAGCTTGCTTCAAGCCGACAATCTCCGTGGGATCGACCCTTACTCACGTAAGGTATTACTTGGACGACCCAGTGCACTTGCTGGTTAGTTGTGCGGGATTGCAAAAGTGTGATTGCAATTTCGTGCACCAAGTTTTTGGCGCTGTTGCCGGGGATTGTTTGAGTTTGGACAACTGACGGTTTATCTTGTTGCTTAGATTAGGACTGTTCTATTTTTGTTGGTTTAGAGTCTTTTATTTGAGTTTAGTTTCATATTTTAAGTTTGGTGTCAATTGCATGCTTTTGTTTTCTTTTAATTTTTTGAATTTGCATGTCCTTAGTCCTTTCTTGATCTTTAAAAATTCTAAGTTTGGTGTCTTCTTTGTGTTTTCCTTTAAAATTTTCGAAAATTTGTGCTTGATTTTCTAAAAATTTTAAGTTTGGTGTCATTTTGTTGTTTTTCTCTTTCCTAATTTCAAAAAAAAATCAAATCTTTTTCAAAATAATTTTCAATCATATCTTTTTAATTGATTACTTAATTTAGTTTTCAATTTTCTTTGATTTTATTCTCTTTTGGTTTTCGAATTCTTATTTTATTTTCCATTTATTTTATTTTATTATTTTCAGTTACTTTAAAAAAAATAAAAAAAATAAAATAATATCCGCATCATCTCCCTTTCTCCATCATGGACCTAAGTGGAATTGAGTAGTCCAGAAGGACTCTGGGGTCATATGCTAACCCCATTACAGTTGCATATGGGAGTAGCATCTGTATACCTCCCATTAAAGCAAGCAGCTTTGAGCTAAATCCTCAACTCATTATCATGGTGCAGCAAAATTGCCAGTATTCCGGTCTTCCATAGGAAGAACCTACTGAGTTTCTGGCATAGTTCTTACAAATTGCTGACACAGTACGTGATAAAGAGGTGGATCAGGATGTCTACAGATTATTACTGTTTCCATTTGCTGTAAAAGATCAAGCTAAGAGGTGGTTGAATAACCAACCCACAGCAAGCATAAAAACATGGAGACAGTTATCAAACAAATTCCTGAATCAATTTTATCCTCCAAAAAGGATGACACAGCTAAGGCTGGACAACCAAGGCTTTAAATAAGAGGATAATGAATCCCTTTATAATGCCTGGGAGAGGTATAGAGGTATGCTAAGGAAATGCCCCTCTGAAATGTTTTCAAAGTGGGTACAGTTAGACATCTTCTACTATGGGCTTATAGAAAAAGCTCAAATGTCTTTAGACCACTCAGCTGGTGGATCTATACACATGAGGAAAACGATTGAAGAGGCTCAAGAACTCATAGATACTGTTGCTAGAAATCAACATTTGTACTCTAGCAATGAGTCCTCTTTAAAAGAAGAAGCTATGGCAGTAGCCACTGATCCTAATCCTCAAGAACAGATTGTTGAGCATAATCAGCAATTACTCCTGAAGACAAAACAGTTAACAGAATTTAAAGAGATGCTCCAAGAAACCAAAATTGTTAACAAGAACATAGAATCACGGTTGAATCAGACAAAACAGCAGTTATCTAAACAGATAACAGAAGAATGCCAAGTAGTTCAACTGAGGAGTGGAAAGACATTGAATAGCACTGCTCAAAGTGGCAAAAAGCCAAGAAAGGAACAACTGACAGAGGATAACCAAATCATTGTCCAAAATCCCTCTGAGGACAGTAAGAGCCCAGAGAGGAAAACTCCTGGCGTTCAAACGCCAGAAAGGGGGGAAAGGTTGGCGTTAAACGCCCATTCCTTGCCCAATTCTGGCGTTCAAACGCCAGAAAAGGGGGAAAAGTTGGCGTTAAACGCCCATTCCTCACCCAATCCTGGCGTTCAAATGCTAATGAAGAATCAGACACCTGAGAGTGCTGATAGTAACCCCTCTAAAAAGGCTTCTCCAACCACTTCTGTAAGGAATAAACCTGCAACAACTAAGGTTGAAGAATATAAAGCCAAGATGCCTTATCCTCAGAAACTCCGCCAAGCAGAACAGGATAAGCAATTTGCCCGCTTTGCAGACTATCTAAGGACTCTTGACATAAAGATTCCGTTTGCAGAGGCACTTGAGCAAATACCTTCTTATGCTAAGTTCATGAAAGAGATCTTAAGTCATAAGAAGGATTGGAGAGAAACTAAAAAAGTGTTTCTCACTGAAGAATGCAGTGCAGTCATTCTGAAAAGCTTACCAGAAAAGCTTCAAGATCCAGGAAGCTTTATGATACCATGCACATTAGAAGGTGCTTGCACCAAGACAGCCCTATGTGACCTTGGAGCAAGTATCAATCTAATACCTGCATCCACTATCAGAAAGCTTGAGTTGACTGAAGAAGTCAAACCAACCCGGATATGTCTCCAACTTGCTGATGGCTCCATTAAATATCCATCAGGCATAATTGAGGACATGATTGTCAAGGTTGGGCCATTCGCCTTTCCAACTGACTTTGTAGTGCTGGAAATGAAGGAGCACAAGAGTGCAACTCTCATTCTAGGAAGACCTTTCCTAGCAACTAGATGAACTCTTATTGATGTACAAAAAGGGGAAGTAACCCTGAGAGTCAATGAGGATGAGTTCAAGTTGAATGCTATCAAAGCTATGCAGCATCCAGACATATCAAATGACTGCATGAGCACTGATATTATTGACTCTTTGGTGGAAGAGATCAATATGACTGAAAGTCTAGAATCAGAGCTAGAGGACATCTTCAAGGATGTTCAGCCTGATCAGGAGGAACCAGAGGAAGTGGTGCAGAAGATCCTATTGGAGGATAATGCCAAACCAGTGGTTCAACCACAAAGACGGCAAAATCCAGCCATGAAGGAGGTTGTGCAGAAAGAGGTCACTAAATTACTAGAGGCTGGGATTATTTATCCTATTTTTGATAGCCCCTGGGTGAGCCCTGTCCATGTTGTCCCCAAGAAGGGAGGCATGACAGTGGTTCATAATGAAAAGAATGAACTGGTTCCTACAAGAACAGTTACAGGGTGGCGTATGTGTATTGATTACAGAAGGCTCAACACAGCCACCAGAAAGGATCATTTTCCTTTACCATTCATAGACCAAATGCTAGAAAGACTAGCTGGTCATGATTATTACTGCTTTTTGGATGGCTATTCAGGTTACAATCAAATTGCAGTAGATCCTCAGGACCAAGAGAAAACAGCATTCACATGTCCTTCTGGAGTATTTGCCTACAGAAGGATGCCTTTTGGTCTGTGCAATGCACCTGCAACCTTTCAGAGGTGCATGCTCTCTATCTTCTCTGATATGGTAGAGAAGTTCCTGGAAGTCTTCATGGATGACTTCTCAGTATATGGAGACTCATTCAGCTCATGTCTTAACCATCTAACACTTGTCCTAGAAAGGTGCCAAGAGACTAACCTGGTCTTAAACTGGGAGAAATGTCACTTTATGGTGACTGAAGGAATTGTCCTTGGGCACAAAATTTCAAGCAAGGGAATAGAGGTGGATCAAGCAAAGGTAGAGGTAATTGAAAAATTACCACCACCTGCCAATGTTAAGGCAATCAGAAGTTTTCTGGGGCATGCAGGATTCTACAGAAGGTTTATAAAGGATTTTTCAAAAATTGCAAAACCTCTAAGCAACCTGCTAGCTGCTGACACACCATTTGTGTTTGACACACAGTGTCTGCAGGCATTTGAGACCCTGAAAGCCAAGCTGGTCACAGCACTAGTCATCTCTGCACCAGACTGGACATTGCCATTCAAACTAATGTGTGATGCCAGTGACCATGCCATTGGTGCAGTGTTGGGACAGAGGCATAACAAACTTCTGCACGTCATTTATTATGCTAGCCATGTTCTAAATGACGCACAGAAGAATTACACAACCACAGAAAAAGAGTTACTTGCAGTGGTCTATGCCATTGACAAGTTTAGATCCTATTTGGTAGGGTCAAAAGTGATCGTGTACACTGACCATGCTGCTCTTAAATACTTACTCACAAAGCAGGATTCAAAACCCAGGCTCATAAGGTGAGTGCTTCTTCTGCAAGAGTTTGATATAGAAATAAGAGACAGAAAAGGGACAGAGAACCAAGTGGCTGATCATCTGTCCCGAATAGAACCAGTAGCTGGGGCGTCCCTCCCTTCTACTGAGATCTCTGAGACTTTCCCAGATGAGCAACTCTTTGCCATTCAGGAAGCTCTATGGTTTGCAGATATTGCAAATTATAAAGCTGTGAGGTTCATACCCAGGAGTACAGCAGGGTGCAAAGAAAGAAATTAATTTCAGATGCCAAATACTACCTATGGGATGAGCCATATCTCTTTAAGAGATGTGCAGACGAAATGATCCGCAGATGTGTACCTAGAGAGGAAGCGCAAAGGATCCTGTGGCATTGCCATGGATCACAGTTTTGGGGACATTTTGGAAGTGAGCGAACAGCCACTAAGGTCCTCCAATGTGGCTTCTACTGGCCTACTCTCTGTAGAGATGCCCGAGAGTTTGTGCATAACTGTGACAGTTGCCAAAGAGCTGGTAACTTACCTCATGAATACGCCATGCCTCAACAAGGAATCCTAGAGATTGAATTATTTGATGTATGGGGTATTGACTTTATGGGTCCGTTCCCACCATCATACTCAAATACTTACATTCTGGTGGCAGTGGACTATGTATCTAAATGGGTAGAAGCAATTGCTACACCCACTAATGATACTAAGACCGTGCTGAAATTCTTCCAGAAACACATCTTCAGCAGGTTTGGTGTTCCCAGAGTACTAATCAGTGATGGGGGCACTCATTTCTGCAATAAACAGCTGTACTCTGCTATGGTCTGATATGGAATTAGCCACAAATTAGCAACTCCGTATCATCCACAGCCAAATGGGCAAGCTGAAGTCTCTAACAGAGAGCTAAAAAGAATCCTAGAACGGACTGTAATTGCCCGTAGAAAGGATTGGGCAAAGACCTTGGATGATGCTCTGTGGGCATACGGAACAGCATTCAAGACTCCTATAGGAACCTCTCCATACCAACTTGTGTATAGCAAGGCCTGTCATCTGCATGTGGAACTGGAACATAAAGCCTACTGGGCAACCCGATTCCTAAACCTGGATGCTAAGTTAGCTGGTGAAAAAAGATTACTCCAGCTAAATGAGCTAGATGAATTTAGACTCAGTGCCTTTGAAAATGCAAAAATTTATAAGGAAAAGGCAAAGAAGTGGCATGACAAGAAGTTGTCATCCAGAGTCTTTGAGCCAGGACAAAAAGTTCTGCTCTTCAACTCTAGGCTCAGATTATTCCTAGGAAAACTTAAATCCCGGTGTAAGGGTCCGTATGTGATTACAGGAGTGTCACCATATGGATATGTTGAGCTTCAGGATATTGATTCTGACAAAAAGTTCATTGTTAATGGACAGAGGATCAAACATTATCTTGAAAGCAATTTTAAGCAAAAATGCTCAAAACTGAGGCTTGAATGAATCTAAGTAAAGGTCCAACTGAAGACAATAAAGAAGCGCTTGCTGGGAGGCAATCCAGTCATTAGCAGGTTATCTGTTTTGTTTAATAAAAGTTTGATACATATTCTCAAAGGGCGATCATCAAAATTGAAGGAATTCACAGAGTTACAGAAGGATTCAGTGCAAAAAGCAGAGAAAAGGAGCTTGTTGGCGAAAAAATGCCAGTAAGGGGTACTCTGGGCATTAAACGCCAGAATGGGCACCATTCTGGGCGTTTAACGCCAGTAAAGGTACCATTTTGGGCGTTAAAAGCCAGAATGGGCACCATTCTGGGCGTTTAACGCCAGGTGTGCAGCATCCTGGGCGTTTAGCAAAACGCCCGTGATGAAGGGGTTTCTGGCGTTTAACGCCCCTGGCTGGGCGTTAAACGCCCATAATGGCCAACATTTGGGCGTTAAACGCCAGAATGGATACCATTCTGGGCGTTTAACGCCAGATAGGTGGGGGACGGAGATTTTGCTTTCCACTTCAAATTTTTTCAAACTTTCCTGTTTTGATCCATAATTTTCTAAAACTTTCATCATTCACCTTCAAATTTTCAAAATTAAAATCATTCTTCAAATCTCTTTCAAATCCTTTCCAAATCTTCTTCAAAAAACTCAACTATCTCTCAAATTCTTTCCATATCTTCTCAAATCTCCTTCAAAATTTTCAAAATCTCTCCCCCTTCCTTATAAATATATGTTCGACCATCCCCCCTTCCCCACCATTCGAATTTGCTCTCCTCTTCTCTCTCCTCTTTCTTTTCTTTTGCTTGAGGACAAGCAACCCTCTAAGTTTGGTGTGTTTTTCCGTGATCACTAAGCTAAGGCTCATCAAGATCATGGCTCCCAAAGGAAAACAAACCCATTCTAGAGGTAAGAAAGAGAATGCTCCAAAAGATCATTGGAGTCAAGAGAGGTTCTTAACCAAAGAACATGCAGACCATTACCACAAAATAATGGGTCTAAGGTTAATGATCCCGGAAGTTAAATTTGATCTGAAAGAAGATGAATATCTGGAGATCCAAGAGCAAATTCGAAACAGAGGATGGGAAGTTCTAACCAACCCTGAGACAAAGGTTAGAAGAAACATGGTTCAGGAATTCTACTCAAATCTGTGGCTGACAGATAAGTAGAGAATGACTGGAACTGCTTTTCATACCTATAGAACCATGGTCAGAGGGAGAATTATTTACTTCCATCTGGACAAAATAAGAGAGGTCTTCAAATTGCCTCAACTACAAGATGATCCTGAATCCTTTAATAGGAGAATGGTGAGAGTAGATAAGGGGTTGGATCAAGTTCTAGAGGACATATGCCTTCTTGGAACCAAGTGGATGACCAATTCAAAAGGTGTCCCAAACCAACTCAAGAGGGGAGATCTCAAACCAGTTGCAAGAGGCTGGTTGGACTTCATAGGGCATTCTATCTTGCCCACTAGTAACCATTCTGAGGTTACTATCAAGAGAGCAGTGATGATTCATTGCATTATGCTGGGAAAAGAAGTGGAGATTCATCATCTGATTGCTTGTGAGATTTACACAATTGCAAACAAGAACTCCACTGAAGCCAAACTGGCTTACCCAAGCTTAATCTCTTTGCTATGTAAAGATGCTGGGGTGAAGATAGGAGTAGATGAATTCATCCCAATTGAGCACCCAATCACCAAGAAGTCAATGGAAGGACAAATGCAAGATAACTCTATCAAAAGGAGGGCGCAGGAGTTCCTTCCTGAACTTCCTGAAATTGACTACTGGACTCGCCTAGAAGCATCTGTTGCCAAGCTGCAAGAAGCTATGGAATAAATTAAGGAAGAACAGCAGAATCAAAACTGCATGGTCTGCAAATTGCTGAAGGAACAAGAGAAGCAGGGGCGTGAGCTACAGGAGCTGAAGCGCCAGAAGCTCTCCCTTGAAGGGTCAAATACCCCACAAGTTGAGGGAGCATCCACTTCTCAAGATCAAGGTTGTTGAGTCCTAACTATGTGATAATCTCTATCATTAGGAGTCTATTTTAGAGTCATTTAAAATTTTGTTTTCTATTACTATTAGTCTTATCTTATATCTATTTTTGAGTCTTGTTCTTAATTCATGATTAATAAAATTTAAGGTTCATGTCTTAAAGCTATAAATGTCCTATGAATCCATCACCTCTCTTAAATGAAAAATGATTTAATCACAAAAGAACAAGAAGTACAGGATTTTGAATTCATCTCTAAAACTAGTTGATTTAGTTTGATGTGGTGACAATAATTTTTGTTTTCTGAATGAATGCTTGAACAGTGCATATGTCTTTTGAATTTGTTGATTAAAGAACGCTAAACTTGTTGGCTCTTGAAAGAATGATGGAAAAGGAGAAATGTTATTGAGGATCTGAAAAATCATCAAATTGATTCTTGAAGCAAGAAAAAAGCAATCAAAAAAAAAATATTTTTAAGTTATCCAAGGCAAAAAGAGTGTGCTTAAGAACCTTGGACACCTCTGATTGGGGACTTTAGCAAAGTTGAGTCACAATCTGAAAAGGTTCACCCAGTCATGTGTCTATGGCATGTATGTATCCGGTGGTAATACTGGAAGACAGAATGCTTTGGGCCATAGCCAAAACTCATAAAGTAGCTATGTTCAAGAATCATCATACTTAACTAGGAGAATCAATAACACTATCTGAGTTCTGAGTTCATATAGATGCCAATCATTCTAAACTTCAAAGGATAAAGTGAGATGCCAAAACTGTTCCGAAGCAAAAAGATACTAGTCCCGCTCATCTAATTGGAGCTAAGTTTCTTTGATATTTTGGAGTCTATAGTATATTCTCTTCTTTTTATTCTATTTTGATTTTCAGTTGCTTGGGGACAAGCAACAATTTATGTTTGGTGTTGTGATGAGCGGATAATTTATACGCTTTTTGGCATTATTTTTAGTATGTTTTCAATACATTTTAGTTAGTTTTTAGCATGTTTTTATTAGTTTTTAGTTAAAATTCACTTTTCTGGGCTTTACTATGAGTTTGTGTGTTTTTCTGTGACTTCAGATATTTTCTGGCTGAAATTGAGGGACCTGAGCAAAAATCTGATTTAGAGGCTGAAAAGAACTGCAGATGTTGTTGGATTCTGACCTCCCTGCACTCGAAGTGGATTTTCTGGAGCTACAGAAGCCCAATTGACTCGCTCTTAATTGCGTTAGAAAGTAGACATCCTGGGCTTTCCAGCAATGGATAATAGTCTATACTTTGCTCGAGATTTGATGGCCCAAACCGGTGTTGCATATCAGCTTCAGAATTTCCGGCGTTTAACGTCGGAACTGGCACAAAAATTGGAGTTAAACGCCCAAACTGGCACAAAAGCTGGCGTTTAACTCCAGAAAAAGTCTCTACACATGAAATCTTCAATGCTCAGCCCAAGCACACACCAAGTGGACCCCGGAAGTAGATTTTTACGTCATTTACTCATTTCTGTATACCCTAGGTTACTAGTTCACTATTAATAGAACCTTTTGATATTGTATCTCTACCTCATGACACATTACACGTTTCTTATTGTATCTTCTATGGCATGAGTCTCTAAACCCCATGGTTGGGGGTGAGGAGCTCTGCTGTGTCTTGATGGATTAATGTAATTACTACTAGAAGGCCTAAACCTTGTCTGTGGTATTCTGAGTAGGATTCAATGATTGAATGACTGTGACGAGCTTCAAACTCCTGAAGGCTGGGCGTTAGTGACAGACGCAAAAGAATCATTGGATTCTATTCCAACCTGATTGAGAACCGACAGATGAATAGCCGTGCTGTGACAGAGCGCGTTGAACATTTTCGCTGAGAGGATGGGAGGTAGCCATTGACAACGGTGAAACCCTACATACAGCTTGCCATGGAAGGAGCCTTGCGTGCTTGAAGAAGAAGACAGTAGGAAAGTAGAGATTGAGAAGATAGAGTATCTCCAAAACCTCAACATGTTCTCCATTACTGCAAAACAAGTATTTATTTCATGTTTTTCTACTTTTCACAATCAAACCTGAGAATTATTGATATCCTGACTGAGAGTAACAAGATAACCATAGCTTGCTTCAAGCCGACAATCTCCGTGGGATCGACCCTTACCCACGTAAGGTATTACTTGGATGACCCAGTGCACTTGGACGACCCAGTGCACTCACGTAAGGTATTTTTTTATTTTTTTGAATTTTTAATGATGAGAGAGAAAAACACAAATATGACCCAAAACATGAAAATTTTTGGATCAAAACACATGATGCATGCAAGAACACTATGAATGTCAAGATGAACACCAAGAACACTTTGAAGATCATGATGAACATCAAGAACATGTTTTTGAAAAATTTTTGATGCAAAGAAAACATGCAAGACACCAAACATAGAAATCTTTCATGTTTAGACACTATGAATGCAAAAATGCACATGAAAAACATCATACAACACAAAACAAGAAAATTTAAAGATCAAACAAGAAGACTTACCAAGAACAACTTGAAGATCATGAAGAACACTATGAATGCATAAATTTTCGAAAAATGTAAGAACAAGATGAATATGCAATTGACACCAAACTTAAAACATGACACAAGACTCAAACAAGAAAAAAAAAATTTTTGAATAACATATAGGAAAAAGAAAATAAGAATTTCAAAAATGTTTTTAAAAAGAATTCCAGGAATCTTTCAATGTTAGCCTAAAGTTCCAATCCAAGGGTTAGACATGGCTTAATAGCCAGCCAGCTTTAGGATGGCATTACATGCATTGAGGTGATTAGTTGAAGTCTCATTCCAAAAGGATTTGGATATGTCTTTACAGCCAGCCAGGCTTCAACATGTTACATGAAACTCTAGAATCCATTCTTAAAAATTTTGAATGATTTTCGAAAACAGAAGTAAAAATTTTTTAAAGATTTTTGAAAAATTTTTGAAAATAACATAAAAAGAAAATTACCTAATCTGAGCAACAAGATTCACCGTTAGTTGTTCAAACTCAAACAATCCCTGGCAACGGCGCCAAAAACTTGGTGCACGAAATTGTGATCTTTAATAATGGCATTCAACTTGGTATGTGCATTTATAACTCAGCACTTTCTTCACAACTTCGCACAACTAACCAGCAAGTGCACTGGGTCGTCCAAGTAATAAACCTTACGTGAGTAAGGGTCGATCCCACGGAGATTGTTGGTATGAAGCAAGCTATGATCATTTTGAAATTCTCAATTAGGCGAATAATATATGGTTATGGAGTTTTCGAATAATAATAATAAATAAACAGAAAATAAAGATAGAAATACTTATGTAAATCATTGATGGGAATTTCAGATAGGCATATGAAGATGCTGTGCTCCTTCTGAATCTCTGCTTTCCCACTACCTTCATCCAATCCTTCTTATTCCTTTCCATGGCAAGCTGTATGTAGGGCCTCACCGTTGTCAATGACTACATCCCATCCTCTTAGTGAAAATGGTCCAAATGCTCTGTCACAGCACGGCTAATCATCTGTCGTTTCTCGATCTTGCCGGAATAGAATCCATTGATTCTTTTACGTTTGTCATCACGCCCAACAATCGCGAGTTTGAAGCTCGTCACAGTCATTCAATCCCTGAATCCTACTCGGAGCACCGCAGACAAGGTTTAGACTTTTCAGATTCTCATGAATGCCGCCATCAATTCTAGCTTATACCATGAAGATTCTGATTAAGGAATCTAAGAGATATGCGTTCGGTCTGAGGTAGAACGGAAGTGGTTGTCAGTCACGCGTTCATAGGTGAGAATGATGATGAGTGTCACGGATCATCACATTCGTCATGGTTAAGTGCAACGAATATCTTAGAACAGGAATAAAATGAATTGAATAGAAAATAGTAGTAATTGCATTAAAACTTGAGGTACAGCAGAGCTCCACACCCTTAATCTATGGTGTGTAGAAACTCCACCGTTGAAAATACATAAGTGATGAAGGTCCAGGCATGGCCGAATGGCCAGCCCCCCAAAACGTGATCAATAGTCTCCTAAGATGAATAATGGAATAAAACCAAGACCAAAGATGTGGTCAAAGACCGAATGGTCAAAAAGACGTCTAATATAGTAGAAAAAATGTCCTATTTATACTAGACTAGCTACTAGGGTTTACAGAAGTAAGTAATTGATGCAGAAATCCACTTCTGGGGCCCACTTGGTGTGTGCTTGGGCTGAGCTTGAGCTTTACACATGAAGAGGCTTCTTTTGGAGTTGAACGCCAAGTTGTAACGTGTTTTTGGCGTTCAACTCTGGTTCGTGACGTGTTTCTAGCGTTTGACTCCAGAATGTAGCATGGAACTGGCGTTGAGCGCCAGTTTACGTCATCTAATCACGAATAAAGTATAAACTATTATATATTTCTGGAAAGCTCTGGATGTCTACTTTCCAACGCTGTTGAGATCGCGCCATTTGGAGTTCTATAGCTCCAAAAAATCCATTTCGAGTGCAGGGAGGTCAGAATCCAACAGCATCAGCAGTCCTTTGTCAGCCTTTTATCAGAGTTTTGCTCAGGTCCCTCAATTTCAGCCAGAAATTACCTGAAATCACAAAAAAACACACAAACTCATAGTAAAGTCTAGAAATGTGAATTTAGTATAAAAACTAATGAAAACATCCCTAAAAGTAGCTAGATCCTACTAAAAACTACGTAAAAATAATGCCAAAAAGCGTATAAATTATCCGCTCATCAGCGTCCGTGTGGGAGAATGGAAAGCTGATGGATGCATATGAATCATGTACGCAAAACCATGGATGGGGAGAGTGCGTTTCGACGCGTACGCGTATGGATTGGGCCAGAGGCACAGTGTTGCCACCAAGTTAGCATGACTCTCGGGTAGAAGTATAGGTGCTGCATCGACGCGTCGACGCGTACGCGTGATGTTCGCATCCGCGTGGGTTGCAGCTTGTGCGAGAAGCCCAATGTTCGTGCCAAACTTGTGCAACTCTCTGGAAAATATATGGTGGCAGCATTGACAAATCGACGCGTACGCGTACCTTTTTTTCAGAAATACTAAAATAGCTTAAAATCTCCCTAACACTACCTACAACTCAAAACCAACTAAAATGCAAAATTAATAAAAATTTTCAAATACAAACTAACATAACATGCACTTTAAGCAACTAACAACTAAAGCATTACAACGAGACTACATAAAGAGGAAAACTACCTATAATGGCAACTCAAATCACTTATTAATCAAATCTACAAGAGGGTGGAAAACGTTTACCATGGTGGAATGTCTCCCACCAGGCACTTTTAGTCCAAGTCCTTAAGTTGGACGTTTGAGAAGCTCATTGTCATGGTGGCTTATGCTTGTACTCATCCTTGAATCTCCAAGGATGCTTGCTTCTCAAACGGTTGTCAGAATTTCCAACCGTCTTCACCAAGCTTGGGTGAAGTTCTACCCAAGATATGAGCTCCCAAAGTTAGTCTTTATGTTGTGATCCGGGATCCCATATCTTGTTTTCATACCCATTTTCTAGTTGACCATCATGATTCTTCCATCCGGATGGTTGACACATAGAATTCTCCTTAGAACACCAAATTTTCCTTCTAGACCCACACAAACTTGCATTTATCCAACCGTGGTGCCTATGCCTTGAAAGTTCAACCTTAATGAGTGCAATATCAAACTTCCAGCCTCTACACAGTTCCATATCACTTTAACTCCACAAAGAGCTCTAAGTTGCCCATCCATTTCAATCAAACCATATTCAAGTGAGAAAGTGAAGCTTAAGGGTAAGAATTTTACCCACTTGAATGATATGTTGGATGGAGAATTAGGAAGGGGAACTTCCCCATACTTAGACAATGCGAGGTCTACTCCCTTATGCTCTTCCTTAGGTATTTCCACCTATTGATAACTTTCTTCAACTTCTCCTTGCTTGCCAACTTCTTCCAATTCCTCTTCATCATCAATCAAGTTAAATTTTGGAGGTTGTGTGAAATCTACTTCAACATCAACTTTGCATTCATTGGAAAAGTCTTCAACAAGGTCACCAATATCACTTGGTGTAGAGTTGTCTTCAATAACTTCAATTTCATACTCCATGGGAGAGGATTGCATTATGGATAAGAATTCATCGATGATGGAGTCTTCCTCTTGATTAACCCTTTCAATGTCTTCAACTATGATATGCTTTGGAGGTTGTACACCCTCCTCAATATCAATATTAAGCTTCTTGGAGAGAGGTTCTTGAGATTCCCATGGTGGTTCCGCATCTCCTAAATCTTCAACCACTTCTTCCTCTTCTTCAACTTCTTCCTCTTTTGATGAATGGATTTTTGACAGTTTAGAATTTCACAAATAAATTCTAGTTGAAAGTATAGCTTCTAAACCAACAAAGAATCCTTTCATACAAACATTTGGTTGTCGCAAGTAACAAATCCCTATAGAAATAAACCCATGTATTCAAACATTGGGTGATCTCTCAAAGGAATTGCAATGTAGTGTTCTTGCTATTGGTTATGAGTTGTATATTTTGGGATTTTGATAAGAAACAAGAAATGTAAATTGCAAGAATTAAAATAACAACTAAGTAAGCTCTTGGCAAGGTATGAGAACTAGAAGTCCTATCCTCATTATCATTATCAATTGTGATGATAATTGTCCATTGCTCCCACTTAGTCAACCTCTAACTATCAAGGAAAGTCAAGTGGATAAATGAATTTGATTCCTCAAGTCCTAGTCAACTCCTAAGGAAAGACTAGCTCTAGTGAAACTCAAGTCAATTAGCAACTTCTAATTATCAATCAACAAGAGACTTTGGTAACTCAAGTATCACCAATTACTGAACCTAAGCCAAGAAGAGAAAATTTCTACTTTAGCATCCTTCCAAACATTTTGTCAAACTCTTGGAAGGCATTCATGAAGGAAAAACGATTCCACACAAACTCCCCGGCAAGTGTACCGGGTCGCATCAAGTAGTAATTACTCACAAGAGTGAGGTCGATCCCACAGGGATTGATGGATTGAGCAATTTTAGTTAGGTGATGAATTTAGTTAAGCAAATAGTTGATGATTTGAGTGAATTGTGATCAACATAAGTTAAATTGCATGAAAATAAAAGGGAGAGGGGAAATTGACAGAATCTAAAGTGCATAAAATATAAATTGAGCTGAAACTTAAAGTGCAAGAAATGTAAATGACTGAAACTTAGATTGCAAGAAATGTAAATGGCTAAAGCTTAAAGTGCAAGAAATCTAAATTACAGAAGCTAAGTTGCTGAGAAATGTAAATTGCTTGAAGAGTAAAAGGAATTTGGGTGCTGGGATTCAGAATTCAACAAGAAAATGTAAATTGAAGCAAATCAGAAAGCTATTAGATGAATGGACTCAATTCAGTAGCAAAATAGAAAGGAAAATTGCTTGAAGAAACAAACAGCAAGAAGACTTGATTCAATTATGAAATTCTTAAAGATAAATTGAAGATCGAAGAAGAGAAATAAGATTAAAAAGCAGATCTAGATCTCAATTTCCCTCTTGATCAAGCAGAAAGTAATTGCAGAAGAAATAAAAAGAGAAAATAGCAAATGAAACTTAGATCCAATCCTTAGAACAATTGAGATGAAGGGTGAAAGATGATTCTCATATTTAGAATCAATAAAGCTCTTCAAGCTCAATTAAAACTCCAAGAATAGATAGCAAAAGTTGCAGAAGAAAAGAAAATGAAAATAGAAAGCTGGATCCAATTCCCAAAATCCCAAATTCAAAGACAAAATGAAACTATATTTGACAATTGAATTGTCATTGGTACTCAGAGCCTTCAGCTTTTTCATTCTTTCCCTTTTGCTTTTCTTGCTGTAACTATATTTGCTTTTTCAAGGTTATCATGATTTCCAAAGATTTCACAAAATGTCATAGATGAAAACTTCAATTAAATAAAATCTAATGCAATTGAGCAACAATTAATCATACTAGCCTTCCAATACTTGTATGCACATGCTAAGTTCTTCTTTAATTTCTTGTTTGTTTATGATCATGATGCTTTATTGCTTTTGAATTCATAAAACTCAAGTTGGTAGTTGATGCAATTGCATATTTGTTATATTAGATAGTTAGTTTAGTTGGTTTTAGCTTAATTTCACTCATTTTCTCTAAATAAACAAGTCCTTTTATGAGTTTTATCCTCATGCATGAGAACACCAAGGAACATGTTGATTCTAGCCAAATTCATGCAAATGATTTAAAGAATACATACATGAATGAGTATGAATGAATCTCATGAAATTTATTGCATGAATTGGTAAGACTTTGAAGCTATTTCCTTTGTTGATGATAGGTGATGAAACAAGGAAGCATGGAAGCAAGAATGATGCAAGCTGGGCAAGAAGAAGAAAAGTTGTTGGCGTTGCCAACTTGGGAAAAGGGGGCGTTGTTGAAGGCAACGCCAGGCAGCCCTGGAGAAGCACAAGTTGGCATTGCCAACTTGGAGAATGGAGGGCGTTGTTGAAGGCAACGCCAGGCAGCCCTGGAGAGCAAATGTTGGCATTGCCAACTTGGAGAAAGGAGTGAGTTTTTATGGGCAACGCACACAAGCAAGGAACTTGGGCCATGAAGAAGCTTCGAGGGCGTTGCCAACGCCAGGAACCATAGGCGTGTCCCTAGGCAACGCCACACAAGCAAGGAACTTGGGCCATGAAGGAGCTTCGAGGGCGTTGCCAACGTGGGGAGTATGGGCGTTGTTCAAGGCAACGCTAAGCTAGAAGAATTTGCCCAGCCAAGAAGCTCGAGCACGTTGCCAACGTGCTACTTGATGTGTGGAAAACGATCCAACACAAAACTCACCGGCAAGTGTACCGGGTCGCATCAAGTAATAATAACTCACATGAGTGAGGTCGATCCCACAGGGATTGAAGGATTGAGCAATTTTAGTTTAGTGGGTGGTTTAGTCAAGCGAATCAAGTTTTGGTTGAGTGATTTGTGTTTATCAGAAATTAAATGACAGTAAATGTAAAGGGGGAAGGGAGAAATGCAGTAAAATAAAGAACAGAAGAGTAAAAGTGCAGAAACTTAAAGAGCAAGAAAGTAAATGACTGAAACTTAAAGTGCAAGAAACTTAAATTGCAGTAACTTAAATGGCAAGAAAGATAAATTGCTGAATGTAAAGGGGAATTGAGGAATGGGATTGCAGGATCTAAACAAGAAGAAGTAAATTGTAGTAAAGCAGGTAGCAGAAATGAATTGGATGCAAACAGGAAATTTAAACAGCAAGGAAATTAAAGTGCAGTAAAGGTTCACAGAGGAACCAAAAGTGATCTCAGGATCCCAAGGGCTTAGGTAGCAGAGCCTAAAACCCAATTTCCTTCCCAGATCTGAAGTTACTAAGCAATTGACAGAAAATTAAAGATGAAGCAGTAGAAGAACAGAATTTGGATTGAATTATGCAGAAAATATAATGCAAAGAGTTTGAATGGGAATTGGGACAGAATTTCCCCAATTTCACACACCCAATACTCAGAAAACAGAAGAGGAGAATTGCCCAAGGGAATTGAGGAAGGAGATCAAGCAATTCTCCTTTGATCCTCTTGGTGCTCGGACAAATCTCTCAAGAAAGCTCAAAAGAAGTTCAAAAATTCAGAATGAAAGCCAAAATTGCAAAGCTCAAAAGTAAAGATGGCTAAAAGTCCTAATTACATCAAACTAAGTCCTATTTATACACTTTCTATTCTTGGATGATGGGATTTGGATGGGCTTTTGGATTGGTGAAGAAATGAATTCAAATCAATTTTTAATTTGAATTTTGGCCCAAAAACCACTCCCAGGAGGCTGCCCTGCCCTTGTGGAGGGCAGGGCAGAAAATTGATGCTTGGTGCTTGGAGTTGGTGCGGCCATGTGCGATTCAGGTGCGAGTTGGTGCGTGTCTGGCATGAGCTTGGTGCGCCAGAGGCTGCCCTGCCCGCGCCAAGGGCAGGGCGGGAAAGCTGCTGCGCCAGAACGTGATGCGTGCTTGCGCTTGGTGCTGCCAGAATTGAGAAGCGCGCGTGCGCGTGCTGCACGTTGATGCGTGGATGCTCCCTGCCCGCGCCAAGGGCAGGGCAGGAATGGTTTGGTGCGCCAGGAAGCAGAGTTGGTGCGCCAAGGTCTTGTGTGTGATGCGCCAATTTCAAATGCTGCCCTGCCCGCGCCAAGGGCAGGGCAAGGTTCCCAATCTCATGACCCGTGTTCGAATCTGGTGGCTTGCAAACACGCTACTTTTTCTTTTGATTTCTTGGCACGCTATTTGGTCTCAAGGCTTGGCTTCCTCATGGTTCTTGGTTCGAACCTTGTGGCTTGCATGGGAGCTATTTTTCCTTGGATTTCTTTCTCATGGAGCCCGATCCTGCTCTCCACAAGGGCAGGACAGAGTTTGCTTCTCTTGGCTCCAAGGCACCATTTTGTGCTCTGCCCTTAGAGTGGGCAGGGCAGGGTTGCCTTTGCTTGCTTGGTCACTTGATGCTGCCCTCCTAGAGGGCATTCTGCCCTTGTGGAGGGCAAGGTTGCTTCCCCATTATAATGCGGCACGCCTCCTCTTGATTCGGCCACGCTTTTCTTTCTTTGGCTACACTTTTTATGCCACGCTTTCCATTTTCTTTTCTTTTCTTCACCTAAAATAAACCAAACAACCACTCAAAGCATCACTAAATTCAAGAGGCTTATAAATCAATTAAAATGCAATTAAAGTTAGCTTAAACCTCATGATTTATCATTAATTTCATGGTGGTTGCTTGATTTAGAGAAGTTGTGCATTTTCACTCCAAATCACTAACTTAGGATGCAAGAAAGTGCATAAATGCTAACAAAACAAGTGAAATTAGCTTGAAAAATGGGTATATGATGACTTGTCATCACAACACCAAACTTAAACCTTGCTTGTCCCCAAGCAAGCATCAAAACTAAGAGTAAATGATATGAAATAAGAAAAGAACATAAATCCTTATTATGCAGATAGCAGAACTTCAATTCATGGGGCATTTATGCAGACAATGACACTCATTTATTGTTGCTGCTGCATAATACACATTTTGCATCCAAGGTTTGCTAAACTTGCTGTTATAAGACTCTCCTTTTGATCACTCCCTTGGTAACTTTTCTTGGTTTACAATGCTTTAACAAGCTTTTTATTTCTTTAAGAGGTTTGGTGTTAAATGTTGCAGCTTAGCCTTTGGCTTCATTTTCTTTTATTTTGCTCAACATCTTTCCACCACAGACACTTAGCTCACTAATTCTTCCTAGGATCATTGATGCCCAGTATCTCTTTGGATCACTAAGTGCTTTGTATCTAAGTTGCTCTTTATTGTGGATTTTCAATTGGCCATCCCAAATCAGTTGATCTAAGTGACCGGGTTTCAAAATACCCCTTAGAATTTACTCATCCAAGCAGATCTCAGTACAAGAACACCACAGGCATTTGTCCTAGGGTCCAAACCATTGGTGTCCAACCTTTATTCTTTGTTTTTCTTGCCATTTTGGCTTTTTCTTTCTTCCTTTTCTTTCTGTTTTTGTTACCAAGGGTGCTTCATTATTGATAAAGGTCTATGTAACAGCAAGCTAACTTATAATTGAATGAGAATGATATCATGCAACATTTATTTCATGAGTTATACATTTAATCAAACACATGTGCCACCACCAACTTCCATTCATACTCATGCAACATTGGATTTTTCTCTTTTCAATTCAAACCAAGCTCTTTTATTTAAGCATATGGGAAACAAAGCAATATTTAAATCTGAGTGATGGCTACAAGCATTATGCAGACTTATCATTTTCACAAACAATTTCACTTGCAACTAGATGAACACTTTAGCAAGGCATATAATGGTTTCCAAGTTCAAAATATCACACAGCAGCAAGAGTTAAGTTCAGATACAACCTTTGTAGTTGCAGCCTTTTGATTTTTCTTTCTGCTATGATCCCTTTGAGTCAAAATGCATAGTGTCTTCAATTATTGATTCATGTCCTGCATAATCCTCAAAGTTGCTTGCTTCTCAAGCCCTTGATCATATGGTTAGTAAGCATAACTGAGTGTGGTTTCAGGATTTGTTTTGGTGTGTGAACACCAAACTTAATTGTTTTGCCACTGTCTCAGATGTACAAAGTTAACCATATTTGAAACCATGTATCCTTGCTAAAGGTTAATGAAATTAAAGCTAGAAAACAATTTAACAGTTGAGTAATGTGGTTGATTGCTTGGAGTTAGAATCATGCAAGAGGTGAGAATGTATTAAATGATATTTTTGGTGGAACACCAAACTTAGAAGTTTTCATTCTTCCTCAAATTGTTTTGGTGTGCAACACCAAACTTAGCTCCTTGCAATCCATACCAATTACTCAACATTTTTATTGAAAAGTTATGAAAGAAACTACTTCAGGTTGGGTTGCCTCCCAGCAAGCGCTCTTTTATTGTCATTAGCTTGACATTGACCTCCCTTTAGGGTGGTTGAAATTGGTGGTGTCTCAACTTGTCACCCCTCACTGTCAGCTTTCTCTGAGTGCCTTGATGTTCAATCTCCACATGCTCAAAAGAAAGAATCTGGTTGACAGTGTAATAATCTTCTGCTCCCTGCTGTTGGTATATTAACTGCACCTTATCACCCTTAGAAAATCCTTCAGTTGGGATTTTCTTGTTCTTCCACCCTTTGTGAGCCTTTTTCTTATTCTTCACCTTTTTCTTGCTTGTTGATCTTCCCTTCTTGGCAGTTACTTGAGTTGTGATGCCTTCCTTTCTGCTAATCACCCCTGCTTCCTTGTGAATCCCCTTTTCTTCTTGTGTCTGTTTGTTTATCTGTTCCACTTCCTTTTCAGTTGATTGCTTTAGGGGGAGATCATCACTCATTTTGTTTTTTTCTTCATCCTTTTGTAATTCTGGGAAAACTTTCAGGATGATGCTCTCCTCATGCATCCTAAGAGTTAATTCTCCTTGCTCTATGTCCACAATGGCTCTAGCAGTGGCCAAAAATGGTCGACCGAGTATTATGGAGTCTTTTCCATTTTTTGAAGAATCCAGAATCACAAAATCTGCCGGATAAATGAATTTGTCAACCTTAACTAAAAGGTTCTCAATCAACCCCTTAGGATGGACTATTGATTGATCCACCAATTCCAAAGTCATCTCTGTTGGTTTCACCTCCTTTATGCCAAGTTTTTTCACTAGAGAATATGGGATTAGATTTATGCTTGCTCCTAGATCGCACATCCCTTTGTTAATGAACAGGTTTCCGATAGTGCATGGCAAGAAGAAACCTCCAGGGTCCTCAAGCTTGGGAGGGAGTCCCTTTCTAATGAGTGCACTGCATTCCTCACTAAGCATCACTGTTTCCTTCTCATTCCAATCCCTTTTCTTGTTAATGAGCTCCTTTAGAAACTTAGCATACAGGGGCATTTGCTCCAAAGCCTCTGCCAAAGGTATGTTGATTTCCAGCTTCTTGAAAGTCTCAAGAAATTTGTGGAAGTGCTGATCCTTTGTTTCCTTGTGAAATCTTTGTGGGTACGGCAGTGGTGGTGTTGAGCTCTTCACCACTTGATGCTGTTTTGGACTTGGTTCTTCCAAGATATTCTTTCCTTTCTTCAAATTCTGTGGCTTGTTATCTTCTTCTGTGAGTTTTTCTGGAGCATTCTTGCTTATCTTATCCTTGTTGATGGCTTCAGTGTTATCTTCCATGAGCTCTTTGGTTGCTCCTTGGTTGCTGTCTGTTAACACCCTTCCACTTCTCAGTTGCACCACCTTGCATTCTTCCTTTGGGTTGGGAATGGTATCACTAGGTAGTGAACTTGATGGTTTCTCAACAGAGATCTTCTTAGAGATTTGGCCAATTTGCCTCTCTAAGTTCTTCATGGTAGCTTCTTGATTTTTGTTTGTCAATTCTTGGCTCTTCATTAGTTTCTCCAGGAGTACTTCTAGATTGGTGATTCTCTGTGAATCTTGTGTGATGGGTTGGTTTTGGGGTGTTGATGGATGAAGGTAAGTGTTTTGGTTAGTTGGGTGGTTATTGGGTGGGTATTGGTTAGAATTTGGGTAGTTGTTTTGTGGTTTTCTGTATGAATTTTGGTTAGTAGTTGGCTGGGGGTTGTGGTTTGTGTTTTTCCAATTGTTTTGGCCTGTGTTCCTTTGCCATGGTTGTTGGTTTTGATTATGGTTATCTCCCCATCTGAGGTTTGGATGATTCTTCCAAGATGGATTGTAAGTCTCTCCATAAACCTCATTTGTTCCCTGATTCTGGTTGTGCAAGTATTGAACCTGCTCTTGTTGTTGCTCCTCTTGAGTTTCTTCACTTTGTACCCAAGTGTTTGGAGGTTGGCTTGTGGTGCTCACTGCTGCCACTTGCAAGCCATCAATTCTCTTAGCCATTTGCTCAAATTGTTGTTGAATCTGTTGTTGCATCATCTTGTTTTGAGCTAAGATTGAATCAACTCCTTCCAACTCCATGACTCCTCTTCTCTGTGATGGTTGGCGTTGTCTTTGATGAGCAAAGAAATATAGGTTGTTGGCCACCATATCAATGAGGTTTCGAGCTTCCTCTGTGGTTTTCATGAGTTGTAGAGAGCCTCCAGCAGAGTGATCAAAAGCCTCCTGAGCTTTAAGAGTGAGGCCTTCATAGAAGTTTTGTAGCTTGTCCCAGTCAGTGAACATCTCTGGTGGACACTTCCTCAATAGAGCCTTGTATCTCTCCCATGCTTCATATAAGCTCTCGGCCTCCAATTGAGTGAAGGTTTGAACCTCTGTCTTCAACCTTAGGACTCTTTGAGGTGGATAGAATTTAGCAAGGAACTTGCTCACCAAGTCATCCCAAGTGTTGATGCTTTCTTTTGGAAAAGTCTCTAGCCATTGAGTGGCTTTATCTCTAAGAGAGAATGGGAAGAGTAGCAACTTGTAGCTATCAGGGGGTACACCATTTGTCTTCACTGTATCACAGATTCTCAAAAAGGTGGACAAATGTTGGTTTGGATCCTCCAAAGGTCCTCCTCCGAAGGAACAATTGTTTTGCACCAGAGTTATGAGTTGTGGCTTGAGTTCAAAGTTATTTGCATCGACATTGGGAGGAAGAATGCTACTCCCACAATGCCTAGCATTTGCAAATATGTATGAAGCCAAGACTCTTCTCTGTTGGTCATTGTTGGCTCCTCCTCCTGGTTGACTAGTATCTCCTTCCATATCTTGGAATTCCTCCTCAGATTCTTCTTCTTCTCCAACAATATTCTTCCCTCTTTCTGCTCTTCTTATTCTCCGAAGAGTCCTTGGATCAATTTCAGAAATGATAGGAGAGGATCTCCCTATACCTGACATACAAACACACAGCAACAAACGCACAAACCCAGAGAGTTAACAAAACTTCAATCTATTGCTAGAATGAGGTTTTGGTTGGTTAGTTTAAGCAAAAACTCCAACAGTTAATGTGTTAGTAAGAGTTAGAGTAACAGAAAAGAAAAATGCTTAATCTAGACCTCCACTTCACTTAATCGTTGTCAATCTATTTCAATCCCCGGCAACGGCGCCAAAAACTTGATGTGTGGAAAACGATCCAACACAAAACTCACCGGCAAGTGTACCGGGTCGCATCAAGTAATAATAACTCACATGAGTGAGGTCGATCCCACAGGGATTGAAGGATTGAGCAATTTTAGTTTAGTGGGTGGTTTAGTCAAGCGAATCAAGTTTTGGTTGAGTGATTTGTGTTTATCAGAAATTAAATGACAGTAAATGTAAAGGGGGAAGGGAGAAATGCAGTAAAATAAAGAACAGAAGAGTAAAAGTGCAGAAACTTAAAGAGCAAGAAAGTAAATGACTGAAACTTAAAGTGCAAGAAACTTAAATTGCAGTAACTTAAATGGCAAGAAAGATAAATTGCTGAATGTAAAGGGGAATTGAGGAATGGGATTGCAGGATCTAAACAAGAAGAAGTAAATTGTAGTAAAGCAGGTAGCAGAAATGAATTGGATGCAAACAGGAAATTTAAACAGCAAGGAAATTAAAGTGCAGTAAAGGTTCACAGAGGAACCAAAAGTGATCTCAGGATCCCAAGGGCTTAGGTAGCAGAGCCTAAAACCCAATTTCCTTCCCAGATCTGAAGTTACTAAGCAATTGACAGAAAATTAAAGATGAAGCAGTAGAAGAACAGAATTTGGATTGAATTATGCAGAAAATATAATGCAAAGAGTTTGAATGGGAATTGGGACAGAATTTCCCCAATTTCACACACCCAATACTCAGAAAACAGAAGAGGAGAATTGCCCAAGGGAATTGAGGAAGGAGATCAAGCAATTCTCCTTTGATCCTCTTGGTGCTCGGACAAATCTCTCAAGAAAGCTCAAAAGAAGTTCAAAAATTCAGAATGAAAGCCAAAATTGCAAAGCTCAAAAGTAAAGGTAGCTAAAAGTCCTAATTACATCAAACTAAGTCCTATTCATACACTTTCTATTCTTGGATGATGGGATTTGGATGGGCTTTTGGATTGGTGAAGAAATGAATTCAAATCAATTTTTAATTTGAATTTTGGCCCAAAAACCACTCCCAGGAGGCTGCCCTGCCCTTGTGGAGGGCAGGGCAGAAAATTGATGCTTGGTGCTTGGAGTTGGTGCGGCCATGTGCGATTCAGGTGCGAGTTGGTGCGTGTCTGGCATGAGCTTGGTGCGCCAGAGGCTGCCCTGCCCGCGCCAAGGGCAGGGCGGGAAAGCTGCTGCGCCAGAACGTGATGCGTGCTTGCGCTTGGTGCTGCCAGAATTGAGAAGCGCGCGTGCGCGTGCTGCACGTTGATGCGTGGATGCTCCCTGCCCGCGCCAAGGGCAGGGCAGGAATGGTTTGGTGCGCCAGGAAGCAGAGTTGGTGCGCCAAGGTCTTGTGTGTGATGCGCCAATTTCAAATGCTGCCCTGCCCGCGCCAAGGGCAGGGCAAGGTTCCCAATCTCATGACCCGTGTTCGAATCTGGTGGCTTGCAAACACGCTACTTTTTCTTTTGATTTCTTGGCACGCTATTTGGTCTCAAGGCTTGGCTTCCTCATGGTTCTTGGTTCGAACCTTGTGGCTTGCATGGGAGCTATTTTTCCTTGGATTTCTTTCTCATGGAGCCCGATCCTGCTCTCCACAAGGGCAGGGCAGAGTTTGCTTCTCTTGGCTCCAAGGCACCATTTTGTGCTCTGCCCTTAGAGTGGGCAGGGCAGGGTTGCCTTTGCTTGCTTGGTCACTTGATGCTGCCCTCCTAGAGGGCATTCTGCCCTTGTGGAGGGCAAGGTTGCTTCCCCATTATAATGCGGCACGCCTCCTCTTGATTCGGCCACGCTTTTCTTTCTTTGGCTACACTTTTTATGCCACGCTTTCCATTTTCTTTTCTTTTCTTCACCTAAAATAAACCAAACAACCACTCAAAGCATCACTAAATTCAAGAGGCTTATAAATCAATTAAAATGCAATTAAAGTTAGCTTAAACCTCATGATTTATCATTAATTTCATGGTGGTTGCTTGATTTAGAGAAGTTGTGCATTTTCACTCCAAATCACTAACTTAGGATGCAAGAAAGTGCATAAATGCTAACAAAACAAGTGAAATTAGCTTGAAAAATGGGTATATGATGACTTGTCATCACAACTTCATTGGCGTGTCTCAAGGTAACGCACATGAGTGAGCTTGGCCCAAGAGGAGAAGAAGCTGGCGTTGCTAACGCCAAGAACCATAGGCGTTATTCAAGGCAACGCCAAGCAACAAGAATGAAGCCTTGAAGAGGAGATCGAGGGCGTTGCCAACGCCAGGAAGCCTTGCCAATCAAGTTGCCAATGCCAGGAAGCCTTGCCAATCAAGTTGCCAACGCCAGGAAGCCTTGCCAACCACGTTGCCAACGCCAGGAAGAGCTGCCAACCACGTTGCCAACGCCAGCTTCTATAGGCGTGTTCAATGGCAACGTGGGAAGCAATGTTTAGAGCCTTGAAGAAGCATCGGGCACGTTGCCAACTCAAGAAAACATTGGCGTGTTTGGCAACAACGCCAGGAAGCTTTGGATGGTGAAGAATGGAGGTAGCACGTTGCCAACTTGGAATATAGGGGCGTTATCCACAACAACTCCAACAAGGCAGCCTGACCTTACCTTCTTCAATGGAAGATATCCTGAGCTACAGAGATCCAAATTGAATGCTTCCAGTTGCGTTGGAAAGCTAACATTCAGAGCTTTCCAACCATATATAATAGTCTATGGTGGAGCACAAAATTGAAGCCAAACCAGAGTCATCTTTAGGCCCTAAAAACAAGAATATGAAGTTGAAATTCAAGAAGGCTAGAGATGAGCCCTGGAGGGGGGCACGAACACGTTGCCAACGTGCTAGCAAGGGTGCGTTTTTGGCAACAACGCCAGCCTCATTTCCCTGCTTTGGGAGGCTAGGCACGGGCACGTTGCCAACTTGGCAAAATGGGTGCGTTTTTGGCAACAACTTGGCAGCTTGACCTTACTTTCTTTGAAGAAGCATAACTTGAGCTAGGAAAGTCCAATTGAGGTGATTCCAGTGGCATTGGAAAATAGACATCAAGAGCTTTCCAATGATGTATAATAGTCCATATTGAAGCAGAAGGTTGACACTCAAATTCTGGGCTACATTTAGCATGAAAGTAGAGCCAAGAAGAGGAAAAGCAAGTTGTTAGCAACAACTTGGGCCAGCAACGCCCAAGTCTCCAACCTCATTTCCAGGAAAACACCATGCACGTTGCCAACGTGCATTAAGCCTAGAGTTGTTGCCAATAACGCCCCTCAATGGGCCAGAATTGTTGCCAACTTGCTCTGCTTCCTCTATTCCTCACAAAGGCAAGCAACTTCTTGAATTGAACCAGAAACTTAACAAAGAGAAAGCCCACATTGCTAGCCCAATTGAAGATCTTTTAAGGAGTTTTAGGACTAATATAAATAGAGATGGAGTTTGTACTTGAGAAAGACTTTTGACACTTAGAATTTTAGACTTTTGACACTTAGAATTTTAGACTCTTGACACTTAGAATTTTAGACTCTTAGCACTTTATTTTGAGAGCTCTTTTAGCACTTCCGGGAGGATACCCGGAGAGCAATTTTTTGGTTCTTCTTGGAACTTCTCTTCTTCATCTCTTGAGCTTTAAGCATTTCCTTATTCTTCACCATCTTTCTTTGCATTTAGTTTAATTTTGGTTTATGGCAATTGTTGTTGAAATTGGAGCTATGACTCACTAAACCCCACTTTCATTAGGGGGAAGAGCTCTGCTTGTTGGAATGCATTGGTGAACTCATCTTTTCCTCCTCAATTCTAGTGGTTGATCTAAAGAGGGAACTCTTGTTCTTCAAAGATTCAACCACCATCGAGAGAGGGGTTAATCTATATGAATTATGTGGTGAATTTGAGGAATGAGCCACATAATTCAGTTTAGAGTTCATCCTTTCATGATTTCTTTAATCAATACACCTTGGTTAGTGTTCCGGTGGTTACCTGAAACGTGTAGCTCGGTCGTCTGGAGATGCCCGAGGTGGGGGTCAGGGACCCGAGCTTGATGTGTTGGCGGTTGGTGGTTGTACCTGCAATGACACTCCGATGCTTAAGTTAGCATGGGTCCAAGCAGATATGTGTAGAATGTGGAATGTATCTCATACCTGGGTGCTCCAGTGTATTTATAGTAGTTGGTCGTGATCTTCCCTGGATAAGATATTCTTATCTTATCTTATCTTTTGGGAGTTTTACCTCTATCTTTGTGGAACCGCCTTTCCTAGGCCTTTTCGGCCTTTAGGTTTTGGGCTTCGTTCCTTTTGATGGGCCTCTTTAGCTGTATTTGTCCGAGGTCCGACCTCAGGCGTGGGCCTTGGGACGAGGTCGGACCTTTTGTGGATTTTGCCGAGTTTGGAGGAGCTCGGTCAGGGTATGAACAGTGCCCCTGCCCGAGTTCGTCCTTTTTGGGAGGTCGAGCTCGGGCATAGTTGTTTTTCAAATTTCAAAAAATGGCCGTTCCTGTATTTATTGCATTTTACCATTTCTCCTCGATTTCCGTTCGGGCTCTGTGAAGGCTTTATTTATTTGCTCCCTTCCTTTTTCTTCGTTTATTATGTTCCTTCCTGTTTTTCTAAGTTTTCGCCATCTCTTTTTCGAGCACCGCTTCTTCTTTCTCTTTGTTCTTCTTCCCTGAATCTTTTCGTGCGTCTTTCCAGGGTTTCCTCTGTGCCGCCGTTTCGTTCTCCTTGCTTTCGGAGCTCGTCGTCTTCTTTCTTTCTTCCAGGTTTGTTCTCGTCTCATATGCTTTTCTGTTCTTTTGTGTGGCTCTTTGTTTGTTTCTTCTTTCTTTATGCCTGGGTTGCCCCAAAAAGAGGCGCCGCCATTGCTTTGCTTGTATATGGGGGGGCTCTATTTGTTGTACTTTGTTCCAGGTTGCCGTATTTTCTTTTGTTGGGTTTTTGTTTCTTGCTTGGCTGAACGGGTTTTCGCTGTCTGCTTTATGTGATTTTTGCTTGCTGTTGTACTTCTTCTTTGTAGGTAAGAGTTTCATGTCTCGAAAGGTTCTTCAAGCGATGTCGACCAAGATTCCAAGTGGTCTTGGTTGGGTAGACCCCCTTCCCCTAAAAGTCCCTTCTGTGGTAGATTCTGAATATTTGGCTAGGTTCCGTAGGCACTGTAGCATATGTGAGAATAGAGAGTCTGAGAGGGATTATGAACTAGTAGCCCCGGAATCCGAGGAGAGAGTGTGCTTCCCGCCTTTAGATAGTTCCGAGAAGCTCTTCTTTTATGCTTATGATTGTTTTTTCTCTAAGCTGAGTGTCCGACTTCCTTTTACCGACCTGGAGTCCGAGGTGTTGTGGTCATGTAACCTTGCCCCTACGCAGCTCCATCCAAATTCTTGGGCGTTTTTAAAGCTGTTTCAACTTTTGTGTCAGTTTTTGGGCGTCGCTCCCTCTATTTCTCTTTTTTCCTATTTGTTTGTGTTGACGAAGCCGGGGTCGGGTGGAGGGAAGGTGTCTTGGGTCTCTTTTAGAGCTAACCAGGGAAGGAAGTTTTGTACCCTTTATGATGAGTCCTTTCATGATTTCAAGAACTTTTATTTCAAGGTCCGGGCTACTGGAGACGTCCGACCTTTCTTTCTGGATGAGAGTGGGGAGCCTTCTTTTCCTCTTTGTTGGCAGGAGAATGTAGTGTCTGCTAAGTATACCTTTGAGAGTCTAGATGAGGTTGAGCAGGCTTTTGTGGGTGTGGTGAGCAGTTTATGGGGTCGGGCACCTCACTTGGATACGAAGAAAATGTTGGGGGATCCAAGCCTTCTCCGTTCCGAGTTAGGTAGTTTCCCGACCTCTTCGAGATTCTTCTTTTTCAATATTGTTGTTTTGTTTGTTTTTGGTTGAATTTCTGTTGTGGTAATCCTTTTCTTTATATTTCTGCAGAGATGTCTTCTCAGGCGGATTCCATGAAGTTCCTTCGTCGGACGAAGAAGTCTGTGGCTGCTCGAAATATCGAGACTGAGGCTTCTGCTCGATCTTCTCCGCAGAAGACTACCGTGGGTGTTCAGACTCGGTCGAAGACTATTCCGACTCCCCAGTTCCGAGCTATAAATCAAGACCCTCCGACCTCCGGGCCTGCTACCTCTTCTCCTCCCCCGTTCTCGGGTCCTCCTCCCAAGAAGCAGAAGACCTCTCAAGAGCTTGCGGGTTTTAACGATAAGGATTTCGATGCTCTTGGTTGGATTGAACAGCATATTCTCCCTCAGACTTTTATCTCTACTGATGACGTGTCTATGGAGCATCATTTTCAGTATATGGCGCGGAGTTGTGTTCGGATGGCCAGTCTTCATGCTGCTATTGCCCGGGAGTTCAAGAAATCCCCCATTGGCGCGACCAGCTCCCGACTTGAGAAGGCTCACTCCGAGTTCGAGAAGATTAGTGAGCTGAAGGCTGCTAGGATTACGGAGCTGGAGGCCTCTTTGGAGAAGGAGAAAGCTAAAGCTACCGCGGCAGTGGCGGCAGCGAAAGCGTCCGAGGAGATGGCGAAGGCGGCGACGGAGAATTATACTTGGATATATGCCGAGCTTGTGGAGACAAGGGAGAAGTTGCAATCTGCTCAGGATGATTTTTACGAGCTGGAAGGCCATGTGGCTAAGGGTATGGATGCTATGTTCGAGAATTTGAAGGCTCAGGTCCGGGTTCTTGCTCCTGACCTGGATCTGAGCTTATTTAGTACGGATAACGTTGTTGTGGAGGGAAAGATTGTTCCTGCTCCTAATGAGGATGAGGTGCCGGTGTCCGATCCCAAGGTTCCGGTGTCCGACCTCAAGGTTCCGGTTGCGGACCCGACTTCTCCTTTGGCCGGGGATGGATCGGGTGTGGAGGTTTCAAGCCGAGATGATGGTGCTGTCAAGGCTGTCCCGATTTCTATGGTTCTTCCTCCGCAGCCTTCTACCGATGTGGAATCCGGAAAGGACCTTGATCCTCTGTAATCTTTTTATTTTTGGTTCTTTGCCCGGCCTGTGGGCTCTTTTGTTTTTGGATGGTTTCTGTGAACGCTTTGGACGCTTTTTTGCTTTTAGCTACTTGTAGTAACTTTTTAGCTCATTATGCGGTGTTTTGCTTTGACTTTTTTAGTTGTTTTTGGATAACAACTTTTTTAGCTAGCGCTTTGAAACTTCCGTTTTGTTTCTTTCCTTCGATTTCGTTTCTTCGCTTGTACTTTTTTAGTTGTTTTTGGATAACAACTTTTTTAGTAAGCGTTTTTGAAACTTCGCTTTATCCTTTCCTTCGATTTCGTTTCTTCGCTTTGTACTTTTTAGTTGTTTTTGTATAGCAACTTTTTAGTAAGCGTTTTCGAAATCTTGGTTTTGGCCTGTTGTGACTTGTTGCTCCGCTTTTATGCTTTTTAGTTGTTTTTTGGATAACAACTTTTTAGCTAGCGCTCGATTTCGTTTTTTCGCTCGTACTTTTTTAGTTGTTTTTGTATAGCAACTTTTTAGTAAGCGTTTTCGAAATCTTCGTTTTGGCCTGTTGTGACTTGTTGCTCCGCTTTTATGCTTTTTAGTTGTTTTTTGGATAACAACTTTTTAGCTAGTGCTCGATTTCGTTTTTTCGCTCGTACTTTTTTAGTTGTTTTTGTATAGCAACTTTTTAGTAAGCGTTTTCGAAATCTTTGTTTTTGCCGTTTTAAGGCTTCCTTCTCGGGTCCGGGCCTTTTCTCGGACCTCGGGTTGGGCAGTCGAGTACACCCTTTGTTGGGTCCGACCTTTCATTGGTCGGCCTTTTAAGTTATTTTTGTAATCTCTTTTTATTTGGCTTCTTTGAGCCTTTTTCAGAGTTACTTTTATAACTTCTCACATTAATTTGGACCTCGTCGCTTTTATCCTTGCCGACCTTATGTGGTCTCTCGGCAATGATTTTTTGCGTTTTGTCGAGCATAAATTAATGCGCCTTGGCGGGGTACTTTTCCAGGATTTGTTTTATGAAGAACAAAAGAAAATAGAAAAATTTTGATTAGTATTTTAAAAAAGAAAGAATATTGGCAGAGTGTTTACCCTTGACTAGGTCGGGTGCCTTACTTGACCGGGTGTCTCATTAAAAAACCCTTTGTAGGGAAAAAGAGTACACCTCGGGTCAAATTTTTCTAGCTGTAGTACCGTCTTAGATTACAGGCGTGCCAGGCCCTGGGCAGCTCATTGCCTTCTAGGTCGGATATCTTGTAATAGCCTGTTCCTAAGACTTCTGTTACTTTGTAGGGTCCTTTCCAGTTTGCAGCTAGCTTTCCTTCTCCCGACTTTTGTGTTCCGATGTCGTTTCGGATTAGAATTAGGTCGTGAGTGGAGAAGCTCCGTTTTATTACTTTCTGATTGTATCTAAGGGCCGTTCGTCGTTTTAGGGCTTCTTCTCGGATCCGGGCTCTTTCTCGGACTTCGGGGAGGAGGTCGAGTTCTTCCTTTTGTGCCTGTGGGTTACCTTCTTCGTTGTAGAAGATGACTCTGGGTGACCCTTCATCTATTTCGATAGGAATCATTGCCTCCATCCCGTAAGCTAGTCGAAATGGCGATTCTCCCGTTGTAGAGTGTGGAGTTGTCCGATATGCCCATAGCACCTGGGGGAGCTCTTCGGCCCATGCCCCTTTGGCCTCTTGGAGTCTCCGTTTTAACCCGGCCAAGATGACTTTATTTGCAGCCTCTGCTTGTCCATTGGCTTGTGGGTGCTCGACTGAGGTGAATTGCTGTTTGATTTTTAGTTCGGCCACCAAGTTTTGAAAACTTGTGTCCGTGAACTGTGTTCCATTGTCTGTTGTGATGGAGTAGGGGACTCCGAACCTTGTGACAATATTTTTGTATAGGAATTTGCGACTTTTCTGAGCCGTAATGGTGGCTAAGGGTTCAGCTTCGATCCACTTTGTGAAGTAGTCGACCCCTACTATGAGGTATTTGACTTGCCCCGGTCCTTGGGGAAACGGGCCGAGTAGGTCAAGTCCCCATTTTGCGAAGGGCCCTGGTGCGGTGATGCTGATAAGGTCTTCGGGTGGCGCCTTGTGAAAATTGGCGTGTTTTTGGCAGGGGGGCATATTTTCACAAATTCCGTTGCGTCTCTTTGCAAGGTCGGCCAGTAGAATCCGGCTCGGACTACTTTTTTGGATAATGCCCGAGCTCTGAGATGGTTCCCACACATGCCTCCGTGGATTTCTTCGAGGACGCTCTTTGTTTCTGAGGTCGGGACGCACCTAAGGAGGGGGTTTGCGAATCCTCTTCTGTATAATACGTCGTGAATTAGCGTATAATTCTGGGCGTCTTTCGTGAGTCTTTTAGCTTCCTTTCTTTCGGCGGGGAGAGTTCCCGACTTCAGGTAGCTGAGTATGGGGGTCATCCATCCTTGCTGTTGGTCGGATATATTTAGCGTTTCTTCCTCTCTTAGCACGGAGGGAGATCGTAAGGTTTCCTGGAGGAGACTTCTGTTGTTGCCTCCGGGCTTGGTGCTGGCAAGCTTTGAGAGGGCGTCTGCCCGGGCATTTTGTTCCCGAGGTATGTGCTGGATCTGTATTTCTGAAAAGTGGCGTAATTGTGCCTGTGTTTGGTCCAGGTATTTCTTCATAGTTGGGTCTTTGGCCTGGTAGCTTCCATTTACTTGTGATGTGACGACCTGGGAGTCGCTGAAGATTGTGATTTTCTGGGCTCCGACCTCTTCGGCTAGTTTTAGGCCTGCTAGTAGGGCCTCGTATTCGGCTTGGTTGTTCGAAGCCTGGAACTCGAATTTTAGGGATAGTTCTATCCGCGTTCCTTGGTCGCTTTCGAGTATAACCCCTGCTCCACTTCCTGTTTTGTTTGAGGACCCGTCGACATATAGGTTCCATGAGAGTGGGGTTCCAGGGGTCTCAGTGTATTCTGCGACGAAGTCGGCTAGATACTGAGATTTTATGGTAGTCCGGGCTTCGTAGTGGAGGTCGAACTCGGACAGTTCCACCGCCCATTGTAGGATTCGTCCCGCCAGGTCTGTTTTTTGTAGGATGTGTCTCATGGGTTGGTTTGTCCGGACTTTGATGGTGTGGGCCTGAAAGTAGGGACGGAGCCTCCGAGCTGTGAACACTAGGGCGTAGGCGAATTTTTTTATTTTCTGATAGTTTAATTCGGCCCCTTGTAGTGCCTTGCTTACAAAGTATATGGGGTGTTGTCCTTGGTCATTTTCTCGTATTAATGCTGAAGCGACTGCTCGATGTCCGACCGAGAGGTATAGTACGAGCTCTTCCCCTTTTACAGGTCGGGTTAGGATTGGTGGCTGCCCGAGGAATTCCTTGAATTCTTGAAAGGCTTTTTCGCACTCTGGGGTCCATGAGAAGGGTTTCCCTTTCTTTAGGAGTGAGTAGAGAGGTAGTGACTTTATCGCTGATCCTGCCAAGAATCTTGATAGGGCGGCCAGCCTTCCATTCAGTTGTTGTAATTCTTTGACGCACGTCGGGCTTTTCATATTGAGTATCGCTTGGCATTTGTCCGGGTTTGCTTCGATGCCCCTTTGAGTCAGCATGAAGCCTAAGAATTTTCCGGCTTCTGCGGCGAAGGTGCACTTTGTCGGGTTAAGTCTCATGTCGTGCTTTCTGAGGGTGCTGAAGACGCTGGTGAGGTCAGTCAGTAAGTTTCTGTCTTCTTGTGTCTTTACCAGCATGTCGTCGACGTATACCTCTAGCTGTAATCCGATGTGCTCTGAGAACACTATGTTCATTAGCCTCTGGTAGGTTGCCCCTGCGTTCTTTAGCCCGAAGGGCATTACTACGTAGCAGTAGTTTGCCCTTGGGGTTATGAATGAGGTCTTTTCTTGGTCGGGTCCGTACATCGGGATTTGATTGTATCCCGAGTATGCGTCCATGAAGGAGAGATATCTGTAGCCTGAGGCTGCGTCTACTAAGGCGTCGATGTTTGGTAGTGGATATGGGTCTTTGGGGCAGGCTTTGTTGAGGTCTGTGTAATCGACGCACATCCTCCATTTTCCGTTGGGCTTTTTTACCAGGACCACGTTTGCGAGCCACAGGGGGTATTTTACTTCCCTAATGAACCCTGCATCTAGTAGTGCTTGTACTTGTTCCTCTATTGCTTGTATGCGCTCGGGTCCGAGCTTCCGGCGTCTTTGTTGGATAGGTCGGGACCCCGGGTAAACTGATAGCTTATGGCACATCAGGTCGGGGCTTATGCCTGGCATGTCGGAAGCTTTCCAGGCGAAGAGGTCGGAATTCTCCTTTAAGAGGGTTATGAGTTCCTCTTTTAGGCCCGTTTTGAGGTTTGCTCCTATGTTTGTTATTTTTTCAGGTGTGTCCCCGATCTGTACTTTTTCGGTTTCTCCCTCTGGTTGTGGTCGAAGATCTTCTCGGGACTGAACTCGTCCGAGTTCTATCGTGTTGACTTCTTTCCCTTTCAGGCTCAGGCTTTCGTTGTAGCATCGCCGCGCTAGTTTTTGGTCGCCTTTTAGAGTAGCGATTCCCTTTGCGGTAGGGAACTTCATACAGAGGTGTGGGGTCGAGACTATAGCTGCCAGTCTGTTTAGGGTTGGTCGCCCAATGAGGGCATTGTATGCCGAAGTGACGTCGACTATAATGTTGTCGATGCTTAATGTTTTAGATTGCTCGCCTTTTCCAAAGGTAGTGTGTAGCGAGATGTATCCTAAGGGATGGATCGGGGTATCGCCTAGCCCGAATAGGTCGGTGGGATAGGCCTTTAGTTCTTTTTCTTCAAGTCCGAGCTTGTCGAATGCCGTTTTGAACAGGATGTCTGCTGAGCTCCCTTGGTCAATCAGGGTTCGATGTAAGTTGGCGTTTGCTAGGATAATGGTGATTACCATTGGATCATTGTGCCCGGGTATTATCCCTTGAGCATCTTCTCGGGTAAATGAGATAGTAGGTAACTCGGGCAGGGGGCTGTCTTCTCGGACGTGATAGACTTCTTTGAGGTGTCTTTTTCGCGAGGATCTGGATGTTCCTCCGCCTGCAAAACCTCCATTTATCATGTGAACGTGTCTTTCAGGGGTTCGCAGGGTTGGTTCGGCCCGACCTTCATTATCTTCCCGTCTTCTCTTCCTGGTCTCTTCTCCTTTCTCTACTATGTATCTGTCGAGTTTTTCTTCTCTGGCCAGCTTTTCTATAACATTTTTTAGGTCGTAGCAGTCGTTAGTAGAGTGACCGTAGAGTTTGTGATATTCACAGTATTCGGACCGATCTCTTCCCGCTCTCTTGTGTTTTAGCGGTCGGGGCGGTGGGATCTTTTCGGTGTGGCATACTTCTCTGTAGACGTCTACCAGGGAGACTCGGAGGGGGGTGTAGTTGTGGTACTTCCGTGGCTTGTCCGAGTTGGGTTCTTCTTTCTTCTTCTGTTCCCGATCTCGATCTCGGAATGGGTAGGTTGATTCCTTCCTAGAAGAGTCTCTTAGCTGGGAGGTTTCCTCCATGTTGATATATTTTTCTGCCCGCTCCTGTACCTCGTATAGGGAGGTCGGGTATCGTTTAGATAGGGATTGGCTAAACGGTCCTTCTTTTAGGCCGTTTGCTAGTCCCATGATGGCTGCTTCAGTGGGCAAGTGTTGTATGTCCAGGCAGGCTTTGTTGAATCGCTCCATGTATTCTCGGAGAGTTTCTTGGTTACCTTGCTTGATCCCGAGTAGACTGGGGGCATGTTTTGTTTTGTCCTTTTGAATAGAGAACCTTGTTAGGAATTTTTTGGTTAGGTCTTCGAAGCTGGTGATTGATCTTGGTGGCAGGCTGTCGAACCACTTCATGGCTGACTTGGTGAGAGTGGTGGGGAAGGCTTTGCACCGAATCGCGTCGGAGGCGTCGACTAGGTACATTCTGCTTCTGAAGTTGCTGAGGTGGTGACTTGGGTCGGTGGTGCCATCGTAGAGATCCATGTCGGGTGGTTTGAAGTTTCGCGGTACCTTCTCCTTCATGATCTCTCGCGTGAAGGGATCATGGTTGCCTTCGGGGGTGGTGTCGCGTTCTGTCCGATCTTTCAGGTTGGCCTCTATTTTCTGCAGTTTTTCTTCTAATTCTCTGCGCTTGCGAGCCTCCCTTCTCAGATCTTGTTCAGTTTCTTTTTGCTTCTTTATGTCCTCTTCGAGTTGTTTCAGTCGGTTTTGTTGTGCCCGGACTGCTTCTAGAATTTCCGAGCTCTTTTCTCTTTCGGTATTTTGTGGATCCTTGTTTGGGTGTGATGTCTTTGGGCGATTCTGTTTGTTTCCTCCTGGAGTGCGCGGTGACAGAGGGCTGTCCGGTCGTTCTCCGGTGTCAACTTCCTCCTCTTGTTCTGATGTAGCGTGGTCATTGTTGAGAGGGTCGTCCGCCATGGTAAAGGGATGACTTCCAGGTCCCCGGCAACGGCGCCAATGTTCCGGTGGTTGCCTGAAACGTGTAGCTCGGTCGTCTGGAGATGCCCGAGGTGGGGGTCAGGGACCCGAGCTTGATGTGTTGGCGGTTGGTGGTTGTACCTGCAATGACACTCCGATGCTTAAGTTAGCATGGGTCCAAGCAGATATGTGTAGAATGTAGAATGTATCTCATACCTGGGTGCTCCAGTGTATTTATAGTAGTTGGTCGTGATCTTCCCTGGATAAGATATTCTTATCTTATCTTATCTTTTGGGAGTTTTACCTCTATCTTTGTGGAACCGCCTTTCCTAGGCCTTTTCGGCCTTTAGGTTTTGGGCTTCGTTCCTTTTGATGGGCCTCTTTAGCTGTATTTGTCCGAGGTCCGACCTCAGGCGTGGGCCTTGGGACGAGGTCAGACCTTTTGTGGATTTTGCCGAGTTTGGAGGAGCTCGGTCAGGGTATGAACAGTTAGTATGTGAGATGTAACTCTCCTTGGTTGAGATTATGGGAGTTGTGTGGCTGGATTAGATTTGAGCTTCATCTCTTCTCATGAACAATTAGATCACGAGAGTGGCAATTGGTTATGTTGAGAGAAATTGAATCACCAAGAGATTGGGATTCAATTACCCACTTGCCATGGATCTATACCCATGATTGAGAAGGATTTGACTAACATCAATTCATGAAAACTTGCATCTCTGATCCCTAATGATCCTCTCTATCATTAATTCTCATTTCTTTTGTTCTTAGTGTTTGAATACCCATTGCCCAATTCCCTTCTACACTCTTGCAATTTATTATTCTTGTCATTTTACATTCTGTTTCTTTATTTCTTGCTATTTACTCTTTTACTCTTTAGAATTCAGCACTCTATTTTCCTGCAATTTACTTTTGATGTCATTTAAGTTTCTTGCAATTTAAGTTTCCGTTATTTACTTTCACTTCATTTCTCTCTTCTAGTTCTTTACATTCTTTACCATTTAAATTCTTGCAATTATGTTCAAAAATCAAAATGCTCATGAAATCAAAACTATGTTTGCTTGACTAAATTTACCATTTAACTAAAGTTGCTTAATCTACCAATCTCTATGGGATCGACCTCACTCTTGGTGAGTTTTATTACTTGATGCGACCCGGTATACTTGCCGGTTGTACGTAAACTCTTAATTTTTACGTATCAAGTTTTTAGCGCCGTTGCCGGGGATTGATTAGATTGACAATGATTAAGTGAAAGGTGGTTTAGATTGAGCATTTTTTTTAGTGTTTTTGTTAAGCCTACTAACTGTTTGATACTTTGTTTCACTAACCCCAATTCCACTGTAGTTTTAGAGTGTCTCACTTGTGATTTTGGTTTTGTTTGTGTATGTCAGGAACTAATAGACGTAACATTGAGGACGAGAGAACTCTCCGAAGAATAAGGAGAGCAGAAAGAGGAAAGGGAATAGTTGGTGAAGAGGAGTCAGAGGGAGAAGATCAAGCCATGGAGGATGAGATGCAAAATCCTCCTGGAGGGGTCAACAACAATGATGGACCACCTAGAAGGGTGTTATCTTCATATACTATCCCTGATCCAAGACACTGTGGGAGCAGTATTGCTACACCAAATGTCCATGCTCACAACTTTGAGTTGAAACCTCAGCTTATCACTTTGGTACAAAACAACTGCTCTTATGGGGGGGGACCTCTTGAAGACCCAAATCAACATCTATCTGTTTTTCTGAGGATATGCAATACAGTGAAGACAAATGGAGTGCATCCAGATGTCTACAAACTGCTACTATTTCCATTCTCTTTGAGGGACAAGGCCACTCAATGGCTAGAGTCATTCCCCAAGGAAAGCCTCAACAATTGGAATGATGTGATGGGCAGATTTCTAGCAAAGTTTTACCCACCTCAAAGAATCATCAAGTTGAAAACAGAGGTTCAAACTTTCAGGCAAATGGAAGGGGAGTCATTGTATGAAGCCTGGGAAAGGTATAAGGCACTCATGAGAAGATGTCCACCTGACATGTTTAGTGACTGGGTCAAACTCCAAAACTTCTATGAAGGTTTAAGCTTAGAAGCAAGGAAAGGACTAGACTACTCATCAGGAGGATCACTCAACATGATGAAAACTGCTGAGGAAGCTCAAGACCTCATTGAGATTGTGGCAAACAATCAATATTATTACTCATCAGAGAGGCAGCATAATCCGACCCCAAAGAAAGGTGTAATGGAGCTTGAAGGTGTTGATGCTATCTTGGCACAAAACAAGTTAATGCACCAACAAATCCAACAACAAATGGAGCTGATAACAAAGAGAATGGATGGTTTCCAGCTAGCATCAGTGAACACAACAAATCAACCGTCACTTGAATGGGGCCAAGGTGAAGGGACCACTGTTGAACAGCCACAAGAACAAGTTCAATACATGCAAAATACTTCAAATTCTCAGGACGAATTTCATGGTGATACATACAACTCCTCTTGGAAAAATCATCCCAATCTAAGGTGGGGTGAAAACCATTGGCAAAAGAACAACAACCACAACCACACCCGCAACACAAATAACCAAAATCACCATGCCACCAACACTAACCAATATAGAAAAACACAAAACACATATCAACCACCTCATAATAACTCACAAACTCACCAAAGCAACTTTTCTGCACCAACATCCAACGCACAGAATTACCACACTAATCCACCCAACAACTTTCAACAACAATCAACCCCCATCATATCCCCAATTGACCATCATGAGACTAGAATTTCAAGTCTTAAAGCAACCTTGCAAGCACTTGCTCAAACCACTCAAGCCTTAGCTAAGGGACAAAAGGAACATGAGGTCACCATGAAGAATATTGAGAGACAAGTGGGACAATTAGCCAAACAAGCTGAGCGACCAACCAATGTTCTCCCAAGTGACACAATACCCAACCCAAGAGAAGAATGTAAAGCTCTGCAGTTAAGGAGTGGCAAGGTAGTTGGTGAAAGTTCGAATAAAGAAGCAATAAAACCCAAAGAGCAAGACACAGTGGAAATTCATGTGGAAAGGCAAGATGAAGAAAAGGCTTCAAAATCTAACAAAGGCAAAGAAGTTGTCAAGCCACAAGGCAACCCACCCAGACAAAGAAGCAACCATGATAGCAATGAGAGTGTGAATCCACAACAAGAAAATAAAAATGAAAGAGTAAAAGCCTATGTACCCAAGCTTCCATACCCAACTAGGATACATAAAGGAGCAAAGGACCAACAATTCCCAAGGTTCTTAGAAATCTTCAAGAAACTTGAAATCAACATCCCATTGGCAGAAGCTCTGGAACAGATGCCATTATATGCAAAGTTTCTTAAGGAATTGATCACCAAGAAGAGAAGTTGGCAAGAAAAAGAAACGGTGGTTCTCAATCAAGAGTGTAGTGCCATCATTCAAAAAGGGCTACCTCCAAAACTCAAAGATCCTGGCAGCTTCCTCATACCTTGCACGATTGGGAGCATGGCCGTTGACAAATCACTTTGTGACCTGGGAGCAAGCATTAACCTAATGCCCTTTACCATGATGAAGAAAATGATGATTGAAGAGCTTAAACCCACAAGGATGTCACTCCAACTTGCTGACAGATCCATCAAAATACCAAATGGAGTAGTTGAGAACCTCTTGGTGAAGGTGGGAAACTTCATATTCCCAGCTGATTTTGTGGTCCTAGACATGGATGAAGAGGGAAACAATTCAGTCATTCTTGGTAGACCCTTTTTGGCTACAGCTAGAACAATCATTGATGTGGAAAAGGGAGAGATGATTTTCAGGGTGCATGATGAGCAAATGACCATAAATGTCTTCAAAGCAATGCAACACCCTGTTGAGAAAGAAAGTTGCATGAGGATTGATGTAATGGATTCGTTGGTTGAAGAGGTACTTGACACAAACCATCAAGTGAAACAGGAGGAAGTCCAGAATGTTAAAGGACAAGAAGAGAACAAATTGGAAGCATCAGAGGAACCAAGTGAAGCTATGAAAGAAGAGGCACCACAACAAGAGTTGAAACCACTACCCCCTCATCTTAAATATGCATCCCTTGGTGAGAAGGACAGCTTCCCAGTGATCATCAATTCCACATTGAGTGCAGAGGAAGAAGAAAAGCTCCTTGTGGTTTTGAAAGCTCACAAAGAGGTGTTGGGATGGACCATTGATGACTTGAAAGGCATAAGCCCTGCCGTATGCATGCACAAGATACTTTTAGAGGAGAATTCCAAACCAGTGGTACAACCCCAAAGAAGATTGAATCCCACAATGAAGGAGGTTGTTCAAAAGGAAGTCCTGAAGTTGTGTAAAGTTGGGATCATCTACCCTATATCTGACAGCCCGTGGGTCAGTCCAGTGCAAGTAGTACCTAAGAAAGGGGGGATGACTGTCATTGTCAATGAGAAGAATGAGCTTATTCCAACACGAACAGTGACAGGGTGGAGGATGTGCATAGACTATAGGAGGTTGAATGATGCCACACGAAAAGATCACTTTCCTCTACCTTTCATTGACCAGATGCTTGAAAGGTTGGCTGGCCATGCCTATTATTGTTTTCTTGATGGATATTCTGGGTATAACCAGATAGTGGTTGACCCCATGGATCAAGAGAAGACTTCCTTTACTTGTCCCTTTGGAGTCTTTGCATACAGGAGAATGCCATTTGGACTGTGTAATGCTCCAGCTACCTTTCAAAGGTGCATGCTATCAATCTTCTCAGACATGGTAGAAAAATTTATTGAAGTATTTATGGATGATTTCTCTGTTTTTGGTGATTCTTTCAATACTTGCTTACACCATCTTACCTTAGTCTTGAAAAGGTGCCAAGAAACCAATTTAGTCTTGAATTGGGAGAAATGCCATTTCATGGTACCCGAAGGCATCGTTCTTGGTCATAAAATTTCAAGAAAGGGTATAGAAGTTGACAAGGCAAAAGTAGAAATTATAGAAAAACTTCCTTTGCCAACTAGTGTGAAAGCCGTTAGAAGTTTCTTAGGACATGCTGGATTTTATAGGAGATTCATCAAAGATTTTTCCAAAATAGCAAAGCCACTAAGCAATTTGCTGGTGGTAGACAATCCTTTTATCTTTGATGATGAATGCAAACATGCTTTTGAAACTCTAAAGGCTAAGCTCACCACAGCACCAATCATCACACCCCCAAGTTGGGGACTACCTTTTGAACTCATGTGTGATGCAAGTAACCTTGCAATTGGTGCTGTGTTGGGGCAGAGGAAGGAAAAGAAGCTTCATGTTATCTACTATGCAAGTAAGGTATTGAATGAAGCTCAAAAAAATTACACCACAACAGAGAAAGAGCTACTAGCTGTGGTATATGCTTTTGATAAGTTTAGACAATATTTGATTGGATCTAAAGTCTTAGTGTATACTGACCATGCTGCTCTTAAGTATCTTATGTCAAAACAGGATGCCCAACCAAGGCTAATCAGATGGGTGCTACTCCTACAAGAGTTTGACATTGAGATAAAAGATAGAAAGGGCAATGAAAATCAAGTTGCTGACCACTTATCAAGGCTACCACAAGATGTATGCCAGGACAACCTTCCATCAATAAATGAAGAATTTCCAGATGAACATCTCTTGCAAATCCAACATGTCCCTTGGTTTGCAGATATGGCCAACTACAAGGCGGGGAGAATCATTCCACAAGAGTACACAAAACAACAAATCAAGAAGCTGCTACATGAGGCTAAGTTCTTCTTCTGGGATGAACCATTCTTGTTCAAAAGATGCCCAGACGGAATGATAAGAAGATGTGTGTCAGAAGGTGAGATGAAGGACATACTATGGCATTGTCACAACTCTAGTTATGGTGGTCATTTTGGAGCGGAAAGAACGGCTGCAAAAGTCCTTCAAAGTGGCTTCTACTGGCCCTCAATCTTCAAGGATGCTAGAGAGTTTGTGAGCCAGTGCAATGAATGTCAAAGAACAGGGGGTTTGTCAAAGAAAAATGAGATGCCTCAGAAGTTCATTTTAGAAGTGGAACTCTTTGATCTATGGGGAATAGATTTCATGGGACCTTTTCCTCCATCTTACACATTCAAATACATCTTGGTAGCAGTAGAGTATGTCTCCAAATGGGTAGAAGCAATAGCCACCACCACATGTGATACCAACATGGTCTTGCAATTCCTCAAGAAGAACATCTTCACTAGATTTGGAGTGCCCAAAGGACTTATAAGTGATGGGGGAAGCCACTTTTGCAACAAGCAACTAAATTCTTTACTCCACAAATATGGTGTTACTCACAAAGTGGCCACACCATATCACCCACAAACCAATGGGCAAGCTGAACTTGCCAACAGAGAGCTAAAAAGGATCTTGGAGAAAACTGTGGGAACAACAAGAAAGGATTGGGTTAGGAAGCTGGATGATGCACTTTGGGCATATAGGACAGCCTTCAAGACACCCATAGGAAAATCTCCATTTCAGCTGGTGTATGGAAAGGCATGCCACCTCCCTGTGGAGCTTGAACATAAGGCCTTTTGGGCCACCAAACTTCTGAATTTAGATGCTCAAGCAGCAGGAGAGAAAAGGTTGCTACAACTCAATGAACTTGAGGAGTTCAGATTGGAGGCATATGAAAATGCCAAAATATACAAAGAGAGAGCAAAGAGATGGCATGATAAGAGGATCTCTCAAAGAACATTCGAACCAGGCCAAAGGGTGTTGTTATTCAATTCAAGATTGAAGATCTTTCCTGGGAAGCTGAGGTCTAGATGGACTGGTCCATACACCATCACCAAAGTATCACCTCATGGCTATGTCGAATTACTTGATGAAGCCTCAAAACAAACCTTCACAGCTAATGGACATAGGGTGAAGCACTATTTGGGTGGCCCCTGGAGCAAGGAAGAGAGTGTGCAACTCTTAACATGAGCAAAGAAGCTGTAGTGTCAAGCTAAGGACAATAAACAAGCGCTTCATGGGAGGCAACCCATGCACATGGAGTCTTTTATTTTCATACTTTAGTAACCAATAATGATTAAGTAGACTAGTACATGGTGTATGCAAAGCACTAAGTTTGGTGTGGCCAATCTTGAAGTAATGGCAAAAGTGTGTTCTACAACACTTAGCCACAGACTAAGTTTGGTGTCCATACATACACGAAAATGCTAGACTATGAAAGTACAGTCATCATTTTAGTTAGATATATATATATATATATATATATATATATATATATATATATATATAAAACGTGAAATAGCATATAATGTAGGTAAAATACTAAGTTTGATGTGGCTATCTTTGGAATTAATTCCATAGAACATTTAGTCACAAACTAAGTTTGGTGTCTTTACTTACATTACTAATGCTAGAAAAAAATAGATTAGGGAATCAATTCATAAATTTTAATTTTAGTTTAGTCAATTTTGCATAGGAATATCATCATAAGTTGTTAGCTAGTAATGTCACTTTAAGAATCTCAAGCTTTTGGAATTTTGTTGCAGGAAAGAAAGAAAAAGAAAGAAGATCCAAAGGAGGATGCAACAACAAAACAACAAGGAGAGTTGAGAAAGAAAAAGAAAGAAGATCCAAAGGGCAAAGGAAAGCAAGGAGAATCAAGCAAGGAAAAAGGGACATGAAGACTAAAGGTGGTGATGTTCCTTTGTTTTTTTTTTATGCTTTATTAAATAAAGAAGATGTATGTCTGAAATATGGTATACCTTCTAAGATGCATTTTTTTTATTTTATTTTTTTTTTGAAGCATTTTCTTTTATGTTGCCCATTCCATGCATCACTACTCACATGTTTGGAATGGTTGCTTGTCTTAAGTACTTTTACTTGTCAATGGAATAAAAGATGTAGTTTGAGCAAGAACAGAGAGAATTCTAGCTTAAAAAGAATCATGTTGTCCCATAAGAAAGGTGCTAGTATATATACATTTATTGTGAAAGAATCAATGTTCAAGAAATTCTAAAGAATGCTTGAAGAGGAGATCGAGGGCGTTGCCAAGCAACAAGAATGAAGCCTTGAAGAGGAGATCGAGGGCGTTGCCAACGCCAGGAAGCCTTGCCAATCAAGTTGCCAATGCCAGGAAGCCTTGCCAATCAAGTTGCCAACGCCAGGAAGCCTTGCCAACCACGTTGCCAACGCCAGGAAGAGCTGCCAACCACGTTGCCAACGCCAGCTTCTATAGGCGTGTTCAATGGCAACGTGGGAAGCAATGTTTAGAGCCTTGAAGAAGCATCGGGCACGTTGCCAACTCAAGAAAACATTGGCGTGTTTGGCAACAACGCCAGGAAGCTTTGGATGGTGAAGAATGGAGGTAGCACGTTGCCAACTTGGAATATAGGGGCGTTATCCACAACAACTCCAACAAGGCAGCCTGACCTTACCTTCTTCAATGGAAGATATCCTGAGCTACAGAGATCCAAATTGAATGCTTCCAGTTGCGTTGGAAAGCTAACATTCAGAGCTTTCCAACCATATATAATAGTCTATAGTGGAGCACAAAATTGAAGCCAAACCAGAGTCATCTTTAGGCCCTAAAAACAAGAATATGAAGTTGAAATTCAAGAAGGCTAGAGATGAGCCCTGGAGGGGGGCACGAACACGTTGCCAACGTGCTAGCAAGGGTGCGTTTTTGGCAACAACGCCAGCCTCATTTCCCTGCTTTGGGAGGCTAGGCACGGGCACATTGCCAACTTGGCAAAATGGGTGCGTTTTTGGCAACAACTTGGCAGCTTGACCTTACTTTCTTTGAAGAAGCATAACTTGAGCTAGGAAAGTCCAATTGAGGTGATTCCAGTGGCATTGGAAAATAGACATCAAGAGCTTTCCAATGATGTATAATAGTCCATATTGAAGCAGAAGGTTGACACTCAAATTCTGGGCTACATTTAGCATGAAAGTAGAGCCAAGAAGAGGAAAAGCAAGTTGTTAGCAACAACTTGGGCCAGCAACGCCCAAGTCTCCAACCTCATTTCCAGGAAAACACCATGCACGTTGCCAACGTGCATTAAGCCTAGAGTTGTTGCCAATAACGCCCCTCAATGGGCCAGAATTGTTGCCAACTTGCTCTGCTTCCTCTATTCCTCACAAAGGCAAGCAACTTCTTGAATTGAACCAGAAACTTAACAAAGAGAAAGCCCACATTGCTAGCCCAATTGAAGATCTTTTAAGGAGTTTTAGGACTAATATAAATAGAGATGGAGTTTGTACTTGAGAAAGACTTTTGACACTTAGAATTTTAGACTTTTGACACTTAGAATTTTAGACTCTTGACACTTAGAATTTTAGACTCTTAGCACTTTATTTTGAGAGCTCTTTTAGCACTTCCGGGAGGATACCCGGAGAGCAATTTTTTGGTTCTTCTTGGAACTTCTCTTCTTCATCTCTTGAGCTTTAAGCATTTCCTTATTCTTCACCATCTTTCTTTGCATTTAGTTTAATTTTGGTTTATGGCAATTGTTGTTGAAATTGGAGCTATGACTCACTAAACCCCACTTTCATTAGGGGGAAGAGCTCTGCTTGTTGGAATGCATTGGTGAACTCATCTTTTCCTCCACAATTCTAGTGGTTGATCTAAAGAGGGAACTCTTGTTCTTCAAAGATTCAACCACCATCGAGAGAGGGGTTAATCTATATAAATTATGTGGTGAATTTGAGGAATGAGCCACATAATTCAGTTTAGAGTTCATCCTTTCATGATTTCTTTAATCAATACACCTTGGTTAGTATGTGAGATGTAACTCTCCTTGGTTGAGATTATGGGAGTTATGTGGCTGGATTAGATTTGAGCTTCATCTCTTCTCATGAACAATTAGATCACGAGAGTGGCAATTGGTTATGTTGAGAGAAATTGAATCACCAAGAGATTGGGATTCAATTACCCACTTGCCATGGATCTATACCCATGATTGAGAAGGATTTGACTAACATCAATTTATGAAAACTTGCATCTCTGATCCCTAATGATCCTCTCTATCATTAATTCTCATTTCTTTTGTTCTTAGTGTTTGAATACCCATTGCCCAATTCCCTTCTACACTCTTACAATTTATTATTCTTGTCATTTTACATTCTGTTTCTTTATTTCTTGCTATTTACTCTTTTACTCTTTAGAATTCAGCACTCTATTTTCCTGCAATTTACTTTTGATGTCATTTAAGTTTCTTGCAATTTAAGTTTCCGTTATTTACTTTCACTTCATTTCTCTCTTCTAGTTCTTTACATTCTTTACCATTTAAATTCTTGCAATTATGTTCAAAAATCAAAATGCTCATGAAATCAAAACTATGTTTGCTTGACTAGATTTACCATTTAACTAAAGTTGCTTAATCTACCAATCTCCGTGGGATCGACCTCACTCTTGGTGAGTTTTATTACTTGATGCGACCCGGTATACTTGCCGGTTGTACGTAAACTCTTAATTTTTACGTATCAGTAGTCATAGTGGCACAGCAACATGTTACAGATCAAAATGCAGGCTATGCTTATTCATACACACATGTAAACAGAGAAGATAAAGACAATCATGCAATTTAAAGTGCTGGAAACAAATGAGAGGAAAAGAACTTTACGACCTTGTAATTCATCTTCGCTATTGTTGTCATTTTCCTTCCATTCTTCTCTTTCCTTTGCCAAACTCAGAATGCTTGCTCTTCCTCAAGCAACAATTAGACCAATGGCTCTGGGGCAAAGATGGATCATGAATGTCTTACACAATGAAAATGTTAGTGGTACATGTGTTTAAGTAAGCGAAAATGAAAGATAACAATCAAGGCACATGAAACAAAGACATTGTGATTGCAAAAATAAGAGGGTGTGCATGATACGTTGCATAAAGAATGAGTGGCACACCAAACTTAGTGTGACACTTTCACTTGGAGTTGATGCAAGTATCCAGTAAAGATTGGAAGCAAATTTTGTTGCATAGCAACACCAAACATAGAATGCAATCATATATCCATTTTATTTGAACTAAGACTAAATGAAACTGTTATATGTTAAATACAATCACCAAGCCAAGAATCTGTCATGAATGAGGATTTCTTGGTGATGTATTAACAAAAACAGTTAATAACAGAAAGTATTAAAAACAAGGAAATGACTAAAACAAAGAGAAAACTAAAATTGTCTAACTAAAAGAAAGATAACAGTGCAGGGCATTATGATTATGCAGACAAGTGGTGCTACTGAATAGATTGCATAGGAAATAAGTGGCACACCAAAATTTAGAATCTTAGTGTGACACTTTCAATTCAGATTTGATGCAATCATCCATAGAGAATGAAAACAAATTGTTGCAGGGCAACACCAAGCTTAGAATGTAATCATATGCCAATTTATTGAATTTTAAACAAAGCAGGTAGAGAAAATAACAAAGCAAGGAAATGAAATGTTACCTAAGGTTGGGTTGCCTCCCAACAAGCACTGTTTTAGTGTCATTAGCTTGACATGTTGTTCTTCACTTTCTTCCTATTCTTTTAGTTTGTTAAAAGGAATGACCTCAAGGGAGGAGAAGATTCATCTATTGTCCCCTTTCTTGGTCTCCTTTCAGCAAGTTTCCTTTTGTTAATGGCTTGATTGAGCTTGCTTTCTGAATCAGGGGTAGGATTGGTGCACTTGTTAGTTGCCTTCACTTCTTGGATATCAAGACTTGGTGGTTTTGTGATTATTGGAGTGTTTTCTTCATCAAGAGCCTATTGAATTGGTGGTTACATGAGCCCTTCCTCTATGCGCTTCTCTGCCTCAATTGACTGTGCCTTCTCTTGATTGTCTTCCTCCATTCCTTCTTCACGACTTTCCATTATGTCCTTTGGGAGGGAATCTTCATGTTCTATTGTCACTTCAATTAGCTTTTGTGAATATAAAATCCTTGGCTCATGTTCCTCATTTTTCATTGCAATTTTACTTGACGTAGGAACCTTTTGTTCTTGTTTTTCCAATTTCCTCACCCACAAATTGGTCTTCATCCTTACTGTTTGATAGTTCTGAGTTTCTCTTTATTTGCTCCAAGGGCCCATTCATCTTCTTGAACAGGATTTCTTTCCAGGATTATTTGTGTCTTTCCAAGAGTTGTCCTTGTATTTCAATGACTTGGCATCGGCTTTCTAAGGATTCTTTGGAGCATTAAAGGTAATCCTCAACTGCTAGTTCAAGAGATGAAGGTTGAGAGTAATTTTGGTGACATGTATGTGTTGTGGTGAATTTGTGTTGAGGGGTGTGGAATGAATTTTGTGAATTGTGGAATGAATTTTGTGGTTAGTATGGATCGTGGAGGAAACTTTGTGTTGAGGCATCATCCAGTGATGAAGAATTTTCAAATGAGAAATTGGGAGGTGAGGGTGGACAATTTTTCATGAATGATTTGAAGGTTTTTTAACGTGATAATGGCTCTAGATAAATGGAGTATGAATTGTCAATTGCTTTCTGGTTTTGATCCTCCCAAGCACAACTTGAAGAATTGCTGAGTTCATCATAGTATGGATCCTCTTGTAACATTGGTGCACAATTTTGCATGAATTTATTGGAAGCACACTCCAGTGATGATGTTTCTTGATGAACAAAGTATGGATCATCAAGATTCCTTTGATTTTGACTTTCCCAGCCATAATATGAGTGGTTGTTATAGCAGTACGAGTCATCTTGTGGTTCTGGGAGTTGTTCTTACTCTTTCAATTCTTGGTGATACTCTCATCCACCATGAGGTTAATGATATGAATCATTTTGTGGCGGTGGTTGGTATCCCATATGATTTTCTTTCTCATCTTGTGGTTTTGAGACATATCTCCGTAGATTGGAGTTCTTAGGATCTATAATTTGTTGGTGATATTCCCAGCCATTATTAGAAATTGGTGATGGTGGGTAATATCCTATAAAATCTGTTTGATCATAAGATGAGTTGAACTCCATTTGAATTTTGTAAAACATAACACCAATGAAAATTGAAATTCATGTCAAAGAGAAGAATTTCTTAGTGAGGCAATAACTCAAACACCTTGGTGTCAATTTAAAATAGAAGACCAAAAATAAAGAAAATGCTTAATCTAGACATCTCACCCACTTAATCATTGTCGATCTAAATCAATCCACAGCAATGGCGCCAAAAACTTGATTAGGGAAAAAACGATTTCACAAAAAACTCACCAGCAAGTGTACCGATTTGCATCAAGTAGTAATTACTCACAAGAGTGAGGTCGATCCAACAGGGATTGATGGATTGAGCAATTTTAGTTAGGTGATGAATTTAGTTAAGCAAACAGTTGATGATTTGAGTGAATTGTGATTAACAGAAGTTAAATTGCATGAAAATAAAAGGGAGAGGGGAAATTGACAGAATCTAAAGTGCAAAAAATGTAAATTGAGTTGAAACTTAAAGTGCAAGTAATGTAAATGACTAAAACTTAGATTGCATGAAATGTAAATGGTTGAAGCTTAAAGTGCAAGAAAGCTAAATTACTGAAGCTAAATTGCTGAGAAATGTAAATTGCTTGAAGAATAAAAGGGATTTGGGTGCTGGGATTCAGAATTCAACAAGAAAATGTAAATTGAAGCAAATCAGAAAGCTATTAGATGAATGGACTCAATTCAGTAGCAAAATAGAAAAGAAAATTGCTTGAAGGAACCAACAGCAAGAAGACTTGATTCAATTATGAAATTCTTAAAGATAAATTGAAGATCGAAGAAGAGAAATGTGATTAGAAAGCAAATCTAGATCTCAATTGCTCTTTTGATCAAGCAGAAAGTAATTGCAGAAGAAATAAAAAGAGAAAATAGCAAATGAAACTTAGATAGAATCCTTAGAACAATTGAGATGAAGGGTGAAAGATGATTCTTAGATTTAGAATCAATGAAGCTCTTCAAGCTCAATTCAAACTTCAAGAATAGATAGCAGAAGTTTCAGAAGAAAAGAAAATGAAAACAGAAAGCTAGATCCAATTCCCAAAATCCCGAATTCAATGACAAAATGAAAATTCCAAGTGAAAACTAAAAAATGCACTAAAGGGTCCTTTACAAATTGAATTTACTCCTATTTATACATTTCCTATTTTTGGTTTTTAGAATTTGGAGTGGGGTTTTCAAATTGGTGAAGAAGTGGATCCAAGATCGTATTTTCATTGAAAATGGACCAAGGGCCAACTCCAGTGGAGCGCTCGGTTAAGTAAGGTAACGTAGCACTCCCTTGCTTAGTGTGCTCTTTCGAAGCAAGCCTCGTGCCAAGCTTCATAGTGCTCAGTGAAGAATTCCAACATAGCGCTCTTGCTTGAACCATGGCTGTCCCATTTGAGCCAATTTCCTTGAAGTAGCACTTAGTGAAGTGTTTCAACGTAGCGCCCTTTCTATGCATGTGTGCCCCTCTTCGAACCTTGCTGGCTTCCTTTTGCTAGCAATTTCCTTGCTTGGTGTAGCGTAGCACTCCTTTGTGTGCATGGTTCGAACCTTGGCTGCTCCATTTATGAGTGCCGCGGCTTACTTTTTTCATAGGGAGACCCGAAAAAGGTAGAAGAGTTAACGTAGCGCTCTCTTCAAATTGGGCGCTGGTGCCTTGTGGTTGAGCGCTCAGTTTGAACACACAACGTAGCGCTCCCTTGCCCCTTGGTGCGAGCTTCGCTTTTCTCCATACCAGTGCTCACTTTGTGAGCGCAGCGCTCAAATAGAGAGTGCTACATCTCTTTGTTGCTCCCTTAACCTAGATTTCTTGGTGCAGCATTTGGCACTCCGTTGGATAATTGAGTGCTGGCCCTTGTTGCTTTGGATGAGCGCCACGCTTTAATGTCATGGTCATGGGCCACGCTTTTAAAAGTGTGGCCTAACGCATCAAAGTGTGCTCTAACTTCAAAGTGTGCCCCAAAACTCTTTCTTTCTCCTTTTTAGCTTATTTTTTTACTTTTTTTGCTTCTTTTTCTTCTTATTTCCTACAAAGTTTATCAAATCAAAAGATCAAAGAAATATACCTTTTAAGCACAAAAGAATGCAATATTTAAGCACTAATTATCAATTTCTTTTATGAAAAAAGTATAGAAAAATATGACATAGTGACATGTTATCAGTCATAAAAGGAAAGCATAGTAAATTGATAACAAGAGTAAAATCTAACAATTACTAATTGCAAGGAAATTAACAACAACAATCAAAGAAAGCACAATTGACATGAATTACCTCAAATTGCATTAAAAGAAAAATAAAGGGAACAAGAGTATATCAACAACAAAGTGAACAAAATAAAGGGAATTACAACAAGAGAATAAAATAACAAGATGTAGCAACAAGAAATTGAGAAGGATAAGTAGATGAGAAGAAGAATTAAAGCCTAGACCTAGAAAAGAGATTAACGTAATACTAATCCTAATTCTAGGGAGAAGAGAGAGCTTTTCTCTCTAGAAACTAACTCTAACTAAAACTAATTGGTAACTGATTTCTAATTATGACTTGTGTCTAACTAGTTTCCAACTTCCTCTTCAATCCTTGGATTTAATAACATCAGAAGTGAGTTGGATTTGGGCCTGGGAAGCCCAGAAATTGCCCCTAGCGGATTGACTTTAAGTGGGTCATGTGCGAGCATCGACGCGTACGCGTGGGTCACGCGTGCACGTTGCTTGATAATTCGCTATCCACATGATGCATGAAAACTTGTCTCTCAACAAATTTCCCTTCGGCAAGTATACCGAATTGTCGTCAAGTAATAACTCACAAAAGAGTGAGGTCGAATCCCACAGAGATTAACGGATTAAGCAATCAATGGTTAATTGATTATTCTAGTTAGACAAATCATATTGGAGTGATAAGTAACAAGGAAATGTAAATGGCATAAAAGTAAAGAAAGCAATAAATGCAGAAAAGTAAAATGGCAAGAAAAGTAAATGTAAGAACTAAAAATAAAATGAACATTGGGATCAAGAGATATTGTAATCCTCCGGATAAAGTTCATTCTCATCTCTTCCTCAATCAATGCATTCATTGATCTCCTTGGCAATCTTAAGTGATTATATCCTAATTCCTTGGCAATCCAATCTCTCTAAGCTTGAACAATTTCCCAATTCCTTGACTTAATTGCTCATGGGAAGAGATGAAGTTTGGCCACTGATTATACCACACACATTCATAGATCAAAGTATTGGTAGGATTAAATGTCACAATATCCATCCAACCCCCAACCTAATCCAATGTGAGAGAGCATTTCTAGCATGATTTCCTCATTCCTCTTCCAAGGTTCCGAGGAAATCCAAGTATGAGCACTTTCTCTTCCAAGACAATTACCCAATTGGATGAAGATCGAAAGCTCTCTAGTAAAATCAAGAGAAAAGAAAGAAGAAGAAGAATAAGAACTACAATTGATCTATTGAATCACAATAGAGCTCTCTAACCCAATGAAAAGAATTAGTTGATCATTGCTCTACCAAAATAGAAAAGAAGAAAGTGTAGAAAAGTAAAGATGAAGATTAAAACTAACATTGAAACTTCCAAATTCATAAATGAAAAGTGCAAAGAAAAGAAAGAGAAGGAAAAGTGTGTAAGGGGAGGGAGTCCGAAGACCCCACTTCAATCCATAATTTCCCAGCCTTCCTTGAATGTACAAACTAAGGCCTTTATATAGGCTCTCCTAAATTACAAAATGAAATTAAAAGCAAATTACAATTAAATGAAAATTCCTATTCTAGATGCTTCTTGTGGCCTTGATTGGTTGACATTTGTGGGCTTGCTTGAGGTTGGGTGGTCCTTGAAAGAGAAGTGAATCAAGTTGAAGTCCAGGTGCTAAAGGTAATGCTACCGTTAGCCACACTAACGCTATAAGTGTGGCGTTATTGCCAAAGTTATTGTGGCTAACGTTGCACTTGTTACCAATTGGTGTTTTGGGAGCTTAAATGATGCCTCTTGTTTGTGCTCCAATTTCATGCCCACTATAGACTATTATATATATTTGGAAAGCTCTGGATGTCAGCTTTCTAATGCAACTAAAATCACCTCAATTGGACCTCTGTAACTCAAGTTATGCTCCTTTGAAGTGGACATGGTCGCTGGCATAGTCGCTAGCGTTACTGGAAAACGTGAGTCACAATAACGCTAGCCATTAGGGGCTTAATATTGCCAGGTTCTAGAGCTCAAACTTAATATCCACCCCATACTATTATATATTTTTGGAAAGCCCTGGATGTCTACTTTCCAACGCTTTTGGAAGTGCATCATTTGGAGCTCTACAGCTCGCGTTACACTTCTTGGAAGGTGAAGAGGTCAGTTGGCCTTACTACAGGTTGATACCATGTTCATCTTTGCATTTTCGGGGTAGGTTTTCTCCCTCAAATTTAGTGTCTGTGATACCAGGGCATCTAGGCCAGTTTACTGACCTTTTCTTTACTGTTTTAGGGAAGTTTCATGCATTTTCCTAGTAAACAAGGCAAGTTTTGGGTGAAAACACACTTACACCTTCATTTAAGCAACTATTGTGAATTTTTGCATGATTTCATGAGATTTTTGCCAGAATTGCATGATAATTTAATGATCCATAATCTCATGACTCTGGCTAGAGCTTTGATGCACTTTAATTGCTTGATTTCAGGACAAAGGAAGCATGGAAGAATCACGTTAGCATTCACGTTAACTTAGTTAACGTGACTACTAACGTGGGATGGCAAATAGCTTGCAACGTTAATGAGAAAAGTGATCACCAATAACGCATGTGAAGCCATTCATAGCCTACGTTAAGAGCCACGTTAACTTAGTTAACGTGGTACTTAACGTAGAAGAAAAAGAGGACTCCACGTTAATGAGAAACGTGAACTCCAACAACGTTTCTCCTCAACGTTAGTGGTAAAAGTGAATACCACTAACGTTGGGAAACTAGGCAATGCCCCACGTTAAGAGTCACGTTAACT